>NW_023270433.1:13145163-13193615 GCF_011800145.1 Mirounga leonina | reverse complement strand
CTTTCTTTCTTTCTTTCTTTCTTTCTTTCTTTCTTTCTTTCTTTCTTCTTTCTTTCTTTCTTCTTTCTTTCTTTCCTTTCTTTCTTGTGGTCCTGGGGTCGGGGGCACAGTTCAACCCACAACAGAATGAATTGTCTATAGCCAATTCTTGGGCACCGATATCTGTATCATTTGTAACAGAAGCAAGTCTAAGCAAACAAAGAGAATGTACTGGAAGGATACTGGGTAGCTCCTGGAACCAAAGGAGAACTTGAACAAACAGGCTTTGGGAAGGAGGGAAATCTGGGCAGCTCCAGGGAAAAACTCATGGACATCTCTTTAGGGCCTGCCTTCTCGATGACTCCGCTCCAATGGCCTTCTGGCCAGGTGTCCCTCTCTCAAGATACCAATTCTTAGATGAGTCAGTTGGGTCAGCCTGTGGTGGAACCAGGGCCTCTTTAGGGACACGTGAATCAGATCACATGATGGACAATCTTGCCAGGACCTCATGGATTGCAGAAGGAACAGTTCCCCAAAAGAAAGAGAGGTGTAGCTTCTAAAAAATGGGGGGAAGGATGCATTGTGCAGGCAAAACCACAGCTGTTTGCTACATATTGTAATTCATTTGAGAAAGATTTTTCAGCTCAGACATTTATATTTCTAAATATTTTGGCACTTAAAGGAGCCATTTAGTCATCTGGAAAATGCAGAGCTATGGAAAAATGCAGTGTCATGTGGTAAAAGGAGCACTCATGGTGGAATCAGGAGAACAGGTTGGATTTTTTGGTTTTTTTTTTTAATAATTTGCAGATGGAATAATTCTATCCTCAGAACTGAAGATCAAGAAAAGCTCTTATAAACAGAATGTCCAACCAAGTATCAAGTTACTAAATGGAAATAAAAATCATGTAATAAAAATCAATTAGAAAAAAAGCATAACAGAACTGAAGATGTTATTCAAATTAGCTACCAAGGCAGTTTGTAAAGGAAAAACTCAGCAAAAGTGCAAAGGGTCTCTATTAAGAAAAAAAAAAACCCAAACGTTAGATTCTACTTGGAGGCATAAAAAATGAAAGACGAGAAGACTTGAGATTTTAAAGATGTCATTTCTCACCAAGTTGATTTATGCAGTGTAAAAATCTCAGCTAAAAAAAAAAAAAATCACGTCAGCCAATCAAAATCTTAATTAAGTTTTTTATACTTGAAAATAAGAGTCTAAAATTCATAGGAAAATGTCAGGCCCTCATTGCCAACAAGCTCCCTCCCAAGGAACAGGCCCCAAATTTTGATTCTGGCTTTGCCACTGAATGATCTCTGAGACTTTAAGCAAGTAATATAACCTTTGGGGGTCTTAGTTTCCTCATCTGTGAAGTGGAATAATCATATTTTCCTCCTCCACACCTGTAGCAAGGATCACGTGAGACAAAGTATTTGTGTTTTATAAACTGTAAGGCACTCTTCATGTTATAACTGTGATTTTTAAATTTTTTTACCCCCTAATGATGTTTGGTAAATGCAATAATCACAATTGCTCTCATTTAGAAAAAAAACCAAACACCTTTTCTCTTATTAAACTCAGTGACATGATGATTTGTAAATACTGGTTCCTGTGGCGGGCAAGAAAAGAATGTGAGCCTGGGTCATGTTAACTGAACAAGATGCTTATGCCTCCCGGTGCCCCCTTCTTCTCCACCCCTCCACCCTGAGTATTCATTTCCCATCTGTAGAATGGAAGGTTTTGGGCTTTGTGGGTTTAATAGAAAAAACTTTGGAGTCTACAGATCTCAGTTTGAATGGTGCCAGCATTAGCCTTGGATAACTCACCCTTTCTCTTCCTGGGTTTCACAATCTATCAGATGGGGATGATAATATCTATTTCACCAAGAAGACTTGAGGATTAAATGTGATAATAAATACAAAGTGCCTGAAATATAATAAATGCTTGATAACCAGTAGCTGTTGTAATTACAATTATTATTATCGTTATTACGACTACTACTGCTACTACCTCGAAGGGCATTTGCAGCTCCGAAAGTCTAGGATACTATGTCAGAGAAAAGCTAAAACAGGAAGAAAACAGAAGATTCCCTTAATAGGACTTGAGTTAGTATTGCAAGTGGGACATTTGTCTGGAAGACAGGCTGTGTTCACAGGGCCTTATATAACCTTGATGACTCACAACCAGAGTTCAGCTGGGCCCTGTCTCCTCTGAAAAAAAGGCAAAGCCATACGGAGTCAGACAGAGGAAAACCTGGTTGGGCCAGGGCATCAGGTGCAGTTAATGGCCCCTCAGAGAGTCTACCCCAACTAGATTTTTTTTTCCCCCAACTAGATTTTTAAATTCTTATAAAATGGGGGTGCCTGGGTGGCTCAGTTGGTTAAACATCTGACTCTTGGTTTCAGCTCAGGTTGTGCTCTCAGGGTCATGGGATCAAGCCCTGCACTGGGCTCATGCTCCGTGTGGATTCTGCTCAAGATTCTCTCTCTCTCCCCCTCGGCCCCTCTCCGCCTTGTGTGTGACCACGCTCTCTCTCAAATAAATAAATAAATAAATAAATAAATAAATAAAATCTTTAAAAAAAATAAATTCTTGTAAAATGTATATTGAACTGAGGGATTTTCTTTTTCTGCAAAAAAAAATTTTTAAGATTTTATTTTTAAGTAATCTCTACACCCAACATTAGGCTGGAACTCACAACCCTGAGATCAAGAGTTGCATTCACTACTGACTGAGCCAGCCAGGTGCCCTTCTGCAAATAATTTTTGAGGTACGTACCTTTGGTGGCCAACCCAAAGCTATAGCCCTCTCCTCCCTTGAGGGCAGAACCCTGATATTGGTCAGAATTAGGCAACTGTGTGGCTCGGGAGAGAACGCGGCTGCCTCAGGCCAAGGGGTAGGAGGAAGTTTGATCATTCTTGCCAGTGATTGGTTTAGGAATGACTATGTGACACAATTCTGGCCAATGAGATACTCTGGGGCTTCTGGGGAAATTTCCCTCATTCTTAAATAAAGGACGCCCCTACACTTTTGGTGGGGCTACAGAAACGGTGTAATCACTATGGAGGGTATTAGCCTTCAGTTGTCATAGTAACAAGTTACCACAAACTTGGTGATTTATAACAACACAGATTATCCTCTTAAAGTTCTGGGGGTCAGAAATCTCACTGGGCTGAAACCAAGGTGTTAGCAGGGCTCTGCTCCTTCTGGAGGGTCCAGAGGAGATTCCGTTTCCGTGTCTTTTCCACCTTCCAGAGTTTCATTCCTTGAATTCCTTGGCATCTTCTTGAATTCCTTCCTCCATCTTCAAGGCCAGCAATCTAGCAAATCTCTCTCTGCTCTGTCTTCACGTGGCCGCCTCCCTGGTAAAACCTCCCTCTGCCTGTCTTTTATAAGGACACTTATGATTGCATTTAGGGTTTACCTGCATAAGCCAGGATACTCTCTTTATCTCAAGATTCTTAACTTAATATGTCTGCAAAATCCTGTTTGCTTTATAAGGTAACATCCACAGATTACTGGAATTAGGACCTGAATATGTGTGGGAGCCATTAGTCATTCTACCACAGAGGGGATTTTGGCACTAATTAGCAAAATTACCTGTACATTTATTTTTTTTTTCACCTCAGGTTTACTGAGGTATAATTTACATATAAAGTTAACTCTTTATAGTGTACAATTCTATGAGTTTTGTCAGACACCTATAGTTGTGTAATTACTACCCCAGACAAGATGTACAGCAGTTCCGTCAACCTCAGAAATTCCTTTGTGGTGCCCCGTAGTGGTCAAACCATCCCCTCGCCTCAGCCCCTGGCAGCCACTGATCTATTCTCTGTCCCTCTAGTATTGCCTTTTAGAGAATGTCACATAAATGGAATCATGGAATTTGTAGCTTTTTAAATCTGGCTTCTTTCTCTTAAAATAATGCATTTGAAATTCATCAACGTTGTGGTGGACCAGTAGTCTGTTCCTTTTATTGCTGGGTGGCATTTGAATGTAGAGATGTATCCCAATTTACCCATCAGGTGAAAGACACTTGAGTTGTTTCCAGTCTTTGGCAATTATGAATAAAGCCTCTATAAAAGTTCAGGTACTGACAAGTTTTGTGTGAATATAAGTTTTCATTTCTCTTGAGTAAATATATAAGAAGGGAATTGCTAGGTCATATTATATATATATATATATATATTAAACTTCATAAGGGACTGCCAAACTATTTTTCAAAGTGGCTGTACCATTTTGTACTCCCTATTAGTAATGTAGGAAAGTTCCAGTTGCTTCACATCCTCATCAGTATTCAGTATTGCATTTTTTCTCTCTTAATTTTAGTCATTCTGACAGGTGTGCAGTGATATAGCAATCCCACTTCTAGAAATCTATCACAGAGATGCCCTGGCAAAAATGCAAAAAGATGTTCATACAAGGCTATCCATGCAGCTCTGTTTGTAATTGCAAGAGACTGGAAACAATCCAAATGCCCATCAATAGAAGACTAATTGAGGGCACCCAGCTGGCTCAGTTGGAGGAACATGCGAGTCTTGATGTCAGGGTTGTTAGTTTGAGCCCCATGTTGGGTGTAGAGATTACTTAAGAACTAAAAAAAATCTTAAAAAAAAAGAAAGAAAAGAAGACTAATTGAATAAACTATGGTACAATCCCCCAAATGGAGTATTATGGAGCTGTACCAAGGAATAAGAAAATTCTCTATGACTATCGTGTGATGTCCAGGATATATTTTTAAGTAAAAAGAGAAATGTAAGAAAATCATGTATAGAGTATGTAATCATTTAACTACAAATAAAAGAAGAAGCTATAAAAATTTAATACAACACTATTATAGCAGAGAGAGTGATTAGAGAGGAAAGGATAAAGTAGAATCCAGACTTTAAAATAAATATACCTTGTTTTGTAGATCTAACTTGGGAGCCATGCAAGTATTTTATATAATTACAACAAAATTAAATTTAAAAAATCCTTAGAAATTGAAAGTAAAATGAAATAAAAGTGATCCTACTTGTGCATTCAGTGGATGACATAACCACACAGAATGACTTTGAGTGACTTTAAATCACTGTCATTTCACTCTGTATCCCTAAAGGTATATATCCAAAGATGGAAAGACGTACATGTTATGGGATTAAAAATAAGTAGTTATATTGGTGTCCTTGAGAACTGAGATACTTGACATAGAAATACGGATTAGGATTGGTGAGGTTGAGTGAAAACCATAGTTCTCCATTTCACTTGGAACTATCAGTATGAATATGTTATACCTTTTATCTTTAGAAAGTAATATATATTTCCTTGCTATAATCACTAAAATGAATATAAGTTAGCAAAATAACACATTTTTAAGACAATCAGGGAAAGGGGACCCTTTTGCAGATTTGATGGCACTAGGAAATGATTGTCAATATTTTCAGCTGTGATCATGATATTGTGGAGACTACGTTTTAAAAAAGAATTTGTATCTTTTAGAGATATATGCTGAAATATTTACAGAAGAAATAATGCCATGTCTAGGACTTGCCTCAAGGTAATCTGAGGGGAGGGGAAAGGCATGTGAATGTGTAGATGATTCAGGGTGACTATGTAGTGATAGCTGTGAGAGCTGGGTGATGAATAGGTTGGAGTCATTATACTACTCTTTCTATTTTTAAGTGGTTTAAAAAAATTTTTTCATACTGAAAAAGGGCCACCTTGTGACCATAAGCATGCAAGCCTGAAGTCAGAAGCATCCAAATTGATAGATATTTCATTTGCATAAATTCAAATTTGTTAAACTGGCTAATTATAAAGCTAGTTAGTGAGAAAATGAAGTCGTTTTTGATGGATAAAAACTGAAATTGGAATTTCTCAATGTATATACATGAGACTTCTTTGTCTGCAACTAACAGAAACCTTGGCTTAGCTTAGGCAAGATTTGGAGATTTATTTTGGGCATTCAGGGCAATCTCATGGAATTCTAGTACAGAAATGCCACTGAGAAACATAGTTCAAAATGTAAAGTCTGGCAGTATTCTTTCTCCATCTCGAATCTCACTGCTCTATCTCATTGCAGACCAGCTTTCTTCATTTTCCAATCAACACCATAGAACATATGCACATTTGTAGTTTCTGGTTTTATACATCCAAGTTCAGTTATCCAGATAGAGGCTGATTCTCCCCCCTCCCCCTGGACCCTGTTCCAAAAATTCTGGAGGAAGGCATTGACTGGTCCCAGAAGCTGAGCTTGTCCTATCCAAGAGGACAGGCCTAATTCAAGGTCAGTCATGGCCAGGGTCCAAGGTGTGTGCAAAATGGCCGATCCTGTGGTTTCTGTGGTGTTTGTGTGAATGGAGGGGGTGGCAAGAACAATTCCCAGAGATGTGGGGGTGGGAAGCAACTGGGCAGACAGACGAAAGATATCTAGTTGAGTCAGGCCAGATCATGAGGTTTAGAGTGAGTACAGAGATCGGTGAGAATGATGACTTGGACAGGCTTTACTTTGGTTGACTAAAGTAAAGGAGCAATGCAGAAGACAAGCATAGGACAAGGATACAAGTGAGGAGACTTGGCTCTCTGCTGCTCCTGGGTCCTCACAGAGGCAAGCTCAAGTTCAGTGGTCAGTATAGTCCCCAAGGAGTTAGGAACCAGCCAGGCCAGAGGTGCTCAGGCCATGACCCTGAGTGGGGGCGGGGGCGGCTGTGCCTGCCCTCAAGTACCCATTTAGTCCCACCTAAGAGAACCCTTGCCACACCACCATCCAACATTTGTCCCACATTGTTCTATTTCCTACCACACCATCGGGCCTAAACAGGCCCCACCTGGTCTACTAGACAACTGTAGCATGACAGCTGGAGCCTTCCATCTGTGCAGCTTCTGATTTCCTTCTGCCTTCTATTCTGGTTGCACAGTATTGAGAAAATCCTGATTCCCATCGATAAGTAGTTGCAAACTGAAGCAGTTTTTCCTCATCTCCCATTGCAGCATCTAGCTCAAGCCACTTTCCAATTAAACTGACCCAGAACCTTGAGTGAGAAGTAAGTAGAGATTTTTTGATTTGATTTAAATCATTAGTAATGGTCAGTGGTTGTGGATATTCCTTGTTTTTCAATAAAATCAGGACCCAAGATTTAATAAGTACAAAAGGGATCCCAAATAGAATAATGTTATCAAATTAACTCACTTGTTACATTGTGATCCTAACGAATCACAATGTCAGCACCACTTGATTCACAAAATTCTGGCAATGAGTCACTGATAAAACACAAACCAAATCTACCTCACTGCCCCCTGACTCCTACCCCTGCAAGGGAACCCTGACCAACAAAGGTGGTCCACTAAGACTGCAGTCTTTAGGTAGTTAGGAGAATAAATACTATACAACAGCCAATTAATAATAATGAATGTTTGCATAGAACTAAAGTGCTTCCACATTCTTTTCTTTATTTGATCTCCAATAAGCCCATGAGTTAGGTAGGATAGATGTTATTTTATAAAGGAGGAAATGGAGTCTCAGAGAAGTGCCATAACCTGTCCAAGTTGGTTGATAGAGGAGAAACAAGGTCCTTGGTCTTTCCTTAATCCTTCCTTCATCCTTCTCTCCTTCCTCCCTCCTTTCCTTCCATCCATCCTTCCTTCCCCCCTCCCTTCCTCCAGCCCCTCTCTTCCCTTCTCCCTCCCTCTCTCCTTACATCTTTCTATAAGCATGTGTTGATTCCTACTATGACTCAGGCCCTAGGCTTGGAACTGGGGATTTGAAGATAAATGAGACATGGTTAGTGCTTTGAGAGAACAGAGTGGAGGAGACAGATGTCTCCAGAGCTAAAAACAGACACAATGTGGAGTCATCACAGAGGGAGGGAAGATATTTAACTGGACATTAATAGTAAGTAGCATCAGCAGGCAGAAGTAATGGAGATGGGAAGGGCACCTTGGGCAGAGGGAACAGAGAGAGTAAATGTTTGAGAAGGTAGGAAAGCACTGAGCTGGTGAGTAGGGGTGGGGAGGAGCCCTGGTGTCTAGGGAAGGAGAGCAGGTGAAGCTGGAGCTAGACCAAGGAGGGCCTTGAAGGCTGTGCTAGGAGGTTTGGAAGGTGATGGGGGCCACCGAAGGGTTTTAAGCAGGGAAATGACAGGATCACACGTCATTTAAAGAAAGATCATTTGGCAGCACTGGTCTGGTGGATGATCAGGATGAAGTGAGACTGGAGGCGCTGAGAATAGTTAAGAAGCTGTTGCAACAGTTCAGACCAAAGATGATAAGGTAAGATCTGAGGCAACGGAGCTGGGGGCGGGAGAGCTATTTCACAAGAGATTTGGGAGATACAGTAACTATAAGTGGTTCCTGCCATTTTATTATTTTTATTTTTTTATTATGTTATGTTAATCACCATACATTACATCATTAGTTTTTGATGTAGCGTTCCATGATTCATTGTTTGCGTATAACACCCAGTGATCCATGCAATACATGCCCTCTTTAATACCCATCACCAGGCTAACCCATCCCCCCACCCTCCTCCCCTCTAAACCCTCAGTTTGTTTCTCAGAGTCCATAGTCTCTCATGGTTCGTCTCCCCCTCTGATTCCCTCCCTTCATTCTTCCCTTCCTGCCATCTTCTTCTTCTTTTTTTTTTTTTTAAGATTTTATTTATTTATTTGAGAGAGAGAGAACACATGAGAGGGGATAGGGTCAGAGGACGACCAGACACCCCACCCCACCCCCACCCCCGCCGAGCAGGGAGCCCGATGCGGGACTCAATTCCGGGACTCCAGGATCACGACCTGAGCCGAAGGCAGTCCCTTAACCAACTGAGCCACCCAGGCGCCCTTCTTTTTTTTTTAACATATAATGTATTATTTGTTTCAGAGGTACAGGTCTGTGATTCCTGCCATTTTAGTTCCTTCCAAAATCATGTGTCCTTCTCATTTGTTCTTTTCAGACTATATATTTATATTTATTATGTTATCTCTCTGGGAAGCAAATTTCTCAAGAATGCTTCTCCCTTTTCCTGGTTTCAGGCAGGCAGCAGTGGGTTTTTCTTCCCAAGCCCTGTCTTCTGGTGCCTGGTTCCTCCGTGAAGGTCAGGGTGAGAAATAGCCCGGGGAATGCCGGGGAACTTTCCACCCTGGTCTCCTGCGCTACTGGGCCAGGTGGGCACATGATCCCACTGGGCCAATCAGACCCCTTCTCCAGGGTCTTGAAATTGGGCCAAAGAAGCTAGCAGCTGCGTTTTGGAAAGGAGTTGGCAACTAGGTAGCTAGCTGTTGGTTGATGGTTCAAGTGGCTGTTTTCTGAGAAGGAGAAAAAGCTGATTTTTAGGGAGTGAGAATAATGAAGTATATGCTCAAAGAGAAGCAGAGACGAAAGAAGTAAAGAGGGCTGTGTGTGGTCCCCCAGCACTAAGGTACCTAATTCCACCTGATCCTGAGGCCAGCATGTTTCTACCCTTGGGTTCCCTTTTGCTTTAGCTAGCTCCAGGCAATGTTACTGTCCCCAAAGGAACTTCAGGATTTTTGTCTACAGATGCTATTACAATGACTGAAACTTCTGGAAGTGTCTTTGTTTTTGTGCAATTTACTCTCTAAGTATTTCCTTTTTTTTTTGCTCATCACTGTTGTTTTTTATTTTTTAAAGATTTTATTTATTTCTTTTAGAGAGAGAGAGAGATCACGGGAAGGGGCAGAGGGGGAGGGTGGGGGAGAAAGAATCTGAAGCCTACTCCACACTGAGCTCAGAGCCTGACTCAGGGCTCAATCCCACAACCATGAGATCCTTCATGACCTGAGCCGAAACCAAGAGTCAGACCCTCAACCGACTGAGCCACCCAGGCACCCCTGCTGTTTGTTTTTAGACTAAACTTTTTATTTGAAGGATAGCATACACATAGTAGATGCTAATTTTTAAAACACCTATTTGCAATTATTTTTTAATTCATTATTCAAAATTAAGTATAGGACAAATTGGTCAATTCTCTCCAAAACATTTGCTGAAAATTTTCCCAGTGTTGGAAGGCAATGGGGGAGTGGAGATAAATTAAGTTTAGTCTGTGGGGTGCCACTCGTGCTTGCTCTCTCTCTCTAGTGCTCTCTCTCTCTCTGAAATAAATAAAATCTTTAAAAAATATATAAGAAAGTTAAGTTTAGTCTGTATCAACCAGAGTTCACAACCTATTGTGAGTGGGTGGATGGGTGTGGAGAAAAACATACAATTAAATTGTCTGAAAAATTCTAAACGCAAAGCATTTATTTAACCAATATTTTTCTAGCACCCATAATGTACCAGGCACTGTGAAACATGCCAGGAAGTCAGTCCCACAGCCCCTAAGTGCTAAGGGAAGTATATAAAAATAGATATGGCAGAACTGAAAAGGGTCAATTAACTGTATTCCTGAGGGATCAGGAATGGAGAAGGTAGCATTTGAACTGGGCTGAAAAGGAGAAGTAGAATGTTGACAGATGGGGAAGGTACGAAAGGAGCATTTTATGTTCAGGAACCAGCATAATAAGCAAAGGTATGGGGGTGCATGGTCAAAGATATGCCTGGGGAAATGAGAGAAAATTTCTGTGACCACAGGTGGATTATGAGTTGGGAAGAGAGATAGTGGCAGGAAATGAACTGGAGGGGGTCCTGAGAATAGATCACAAAGGGTCTTGAATGCTATGTATGACAGAGATATTTATCACTCACCACATATTCATTTCCTCCCCACATCTCCCTGTCTTCTTTTTTTTCCATTATTTATTTATTTGACAGAGAGAGAGAGAGCACAAGCCCAGGGAGTGGCAGGCAGAGGGAGAGGGAGAAGCAGGCTCCCTGCTGAGCAGGGAGTCCAAGATGGGCTCGATCCCAGGACCCTGGGATCATGACCTGAGCCGAAGGCAGATGCTTAACTGACTGAGCCACCCAGGTGCCCCAACATTTCCCTGTCTTCTTGCACTTGGAGGGAACCACATGACTAGGTTCAACAGTGGGCTATAAATGGAAGTCACACATGGCAGTTCTGAGCTAAAGTATTTTTTAAAAGGCAAGTTCTGGGGTGCCTGGGTGGCTCAGTCGGTTAAGTGGCTGCCTTCAGCTTGGGTCATAATCCCAGGGTCCTGGGATTGAGCCCCACATCGGGCTCCCTGCTCAGCGGGGAGCCTGCTTCTCCCTCTCCCTCTGCCTGCTGCTCTGCCTACTTGTGCTCTCTCTCTGTCAAATAAATAAATAATATCTTTAAAAAAAATTTTTAGGGCGCCTGGGTGGCTCAGTCGTTAAGCGTCTGCCTTCGGCTCAGGTCATGGATCCCAAGGTCCTGGGATCGAGCCCCGCATCGGGCTCCCTGCTCAGCAGGAAGCCTGCTTCTCCCTCTCCCCCTGCTTGTGTTCTTTCTCTCACTGTGTCTCTCTCTGTCAAATAAATAAATAAAATCTTTAAAAAAAAATAAAAATAAAAAAATAAAAATAAAAATAAAAAATAAATAAAAAATAAAAAAAATTTTTAAAAGCAAGTTCTCCCTTAGCCTTCCTGCCTTGCCACAGTAACTGGGGAGGCCACATGTTGCAAGTGATGCGGTCCAGGATGGTGGCTTCTCAATCAGTCTAGGTTCTTGAATGACTATGTGGAGCACATTCACGGGATATGTACCATGACCAAGAAATAAACTTTTGTTGTGTGAAGCCATTAGGATTTGGGGATTCATTTGTTACTGCAGCAGAAGTTAGCCTATCCTGATACAGCAGGCTGAGAAATTTGGAATTTACCCTAGAGGGAGAGAGTAGCCCTTAAAAGGTTATAGGCTAGTGAGTGGCATTATCAGATCTGCCAGACTCTGCTATCCAGATTGCCCCTATCCATGCGCAACCCACAGTGTCGTTACCCACTGTCCCATCTCAGGAGGGTTTGAGCTCATTCAGTTCAGCTCCCACTTTTCTTATTCTCCTTCCACCGCTGAGTACAGATGACCAGAGCTTTCTTATTACCCCATCACTGAGTCCAGGGTCTCATTCCTTGCTTTGGGCTTATAGATTTTGTCCTGGGGCATGATGTAGGTATCTGTCACCTGGAGTAAGGGAGCAGGTTCATGCTGAAATCATATGGTATGAGTGGGCAAGCATCCACTGAGTTACTGATGCGAATGGCGTGATCCATTCAGTTGGCTGCCCACACAGGAACAATGTGTGTAGGCTAGGTTGGTGTGGGCAACAGGAGGTTCTCTCTCTGGTCACAGCTGAGCAATCTGTGACAACGCCTCCGTTCTCGCCCTGCTCCTTGATGTTCGAACAACGTCCCTTGAAGCCTTCTTTGCTAGTTCCATTCACCTGCCTCAACTGAGCTTTGGATCTTCCTCCTTTTTGGTAAACTGGCCCAGATCGCAACCAGGCCAGTGGGGAACTTGTGGCAAACTCCCCCATCACTTTCTTCCCCTCCTCCAAACCTCTGATCTCCTAGTTTTGAGAAGAAATCTTTCTTTCTCCCTTTGGTCTCCTCCACAGTACTTCCTTCTTTCTCTATTCCAGTTCCTGCTCTCTAGTTTTTTAACAGAAGACTTGATGATCTATTAAATCTAGAGCCTGGATCATCAGCAATTCATACAAACAGACCAAAAAAGAAAAAGATTTCCCTCTTCTTAAGGTTCGGGAGGACTCAACATAGAAGCTGCATAACAGGTGAAAGAAAATAGTTGTAGACAAAGGGAGTCAGCTACATGCTGTCTTGGTTTTAAACCAGTCTGAGCTTTCACATCCTGACACTCACACAAGAGCAGGATTTGGCTCCCCCTAAAACAAGAGTCACTAGCCCTAAATAAAGGCTTTCAACTTTACACCATTACAGGGAGCCATCTCAGCCATGGAGGGTCTGGTCTTATTTCTTATTCTTATTTAGACCTTTTTCTTTCCTTTTCTCTCCCCCAGTTCCCAGTGCCCCAAACTCCAGTTTTCTTGGGTCAAGAATTGCTTTAAGAGGTGCCTGCATGGCTCAGTCGGTTAAGCGTCTGCCTTCGGCTCAGGTCACGATCCCAGGGTCCTGGGATCAAGCCCCGCATTGGTCTCCCTGCTCAGTGGGGAGCCTGCTTCTCCCTCTCCCACTCCCCTTGCTAGTGTTCCTGCTCTCGCTATCGCTCTCTGTCAAATAAATAAATAAAATCTTAAAAAAAAAAGAATTGCTTTGAACCAGAACTTCGGGTGAAGAGGTCATCCTTTACTATCTGATGGTTTTAACCTTTCCCCTCCAGACTGGGCTTTGGCTTTGCACAACCAGAAGACCCTTAGAAGGCTTTTCCCCCAGCATTGAAAGCAATTTTCTGCAGGAGGTGAATTCTTCTACTATCTCTTTAGTAACAAGCACATACAGCAATATTTTTGTGTCTCACAACCTGTGTTTTCTTTCTATGATTGTTATTATTTTGAATAGATGATACATTTACATGGTTTAAAAATTCAAAGGCAACAAAAAGGTATATGCAGAAAAATCTCCTCTCTGCCCCATCTATCAGCCACCAGAACTCTCCCCAGAGTTGACCCACATCACCAGTTTCTTATGTTTACTTACAAAGTATTTTATACAAGTGCAAGCAAACACATACATCTGTTCCTTCTCTTCCTTATTATTCTTCACACACATGCTGGCGCTCCATACATGTTGACTTGTACCTTGTGTTTTTTTTTTTCACTTAAAGATATAGTTTGGGAATGATATTCCAGTGAATGCATATTACATAATTTACTTAAATAATCCTCAACTGATGGACATGTAGCTGATTTCCCATATTTTTGCTGCTATAGGCAACACTGCCCTGATAACCTTGTACATAACGCCATTTTGCACATTTTTGGAGCAAACCTGTTAAAAGAAATTCCTGGAGGTAGAACCATCGGCTCAAAGAGAATGATAAATATTCCAATCGCCCATCTGTGGGCTTGTGCCAATTTACAGTCTCACTAGCCAGTAAGAGACTCTGTTTTCCTATGCAGTGCTGCATATGTCTTCCTAGGAAAGTCCTCTGGGGCCATGTGGAAATTGGCTTGGAGGGAGAGAAAGAGAACACTTCGAGGGGAGGGACAGAGGGAGAGAGAGAAGCAGGCTCCCTGTTGAGCAAGGAGCCCTACACAGGGCTCAATTCCAGGACCCCGGGATCACGACCTGAGCCCAAGGCAGATGCTTAACCAACTGAGCCGGGGGGGGGGGGGGGGGGGGGGGCAGAGAGGGAGGGACAAGCAGACTCTGTGCTGAGCACAGAGCCTGATCCCACCACCCTGAGATCATGACCTGAGCCGAAATCATGAGCTGGCCACTTCACCGACTGAGCCACCCAGGCGCCCCAAAACTAAAGACTATATTGAAGACATTTTAAGTAGTTACTGTATTTTTAATACTATGAGCATTTAAATATACATATATTATGGAACAAACACTGTGATATTGGGACATAATAAGTCATATAAATTTTGGTCTTTGTTCCTGGCTTCTGGCCAGAGATCTGAAAGCCTTTGTAATTTCCTAAGTGATAAAGGTGCTAAGTGCTAAGAACATCTTTTCTAATATTTGTTCTTTGACCCTAGTTTCTGACAGAGGGCTCCTAAATCCCTTGGAATTTCCCGGTCAATAGGAGCATCTGTTGTTCTAATGAGGAGATTCTTGGTGGGCTCCTGGAGAGCTTCAGGTGGGGGCTGGGCACCAGAAAGACCAAGCCATGAGTAGAAACTTGGAACTTTCAGCCCCATTCCACCAGCCCCTGAAGGGGGGGAGAAGGACTAGAGACTGAGTTAATAATTGATCGTGCCCACATGATAAAGCCTCCATAAAAATCCCTGCACTGTGGGGTTCGGGGTGCTTATAGTTTGCTGAATATGCAGAGGTGCTGAGAGGTTCATGCCTCTGGAGGGCATGGATGCTCCTTGCTCCTTCCTCCACACCTGGCTCTATGCATGCCTTTATCTGGCTGCTCCTGAGTTGTATCCTTTATAATAAACTGGCAACCTAGTAAGTCAACCGTTTTCCTGAGTTCTGTGAGCCTTTCTGGTAAGTTATTGAACCTGAGAAGGGGGTGGTAGGAACCTTTGGTTTATTGCCTGAGGCCTACACTTGCAATTGGCATCCAAAGTGGGGTAGGGACAGTTTTGTGGATGCACACCCTAACCTGTGGGTGGGCTCTGATCCTATCTCCAGATAGACAGCATCAGAACTAAACTGAATTGTAGGACCCAACACAGAATTGGTCAGTGTGGGGAAAACCCCTCACACTGGGTTACAGAAGTGAAGTTCTGTGTGAACAGTAGAGAAGAAATAGTAGTTTCCCCTTTTCTCTCTCTCTCTCTCTCTCTCTCTCTCACACACACACACACACACACATTAGTGTTGTTACACAGGAAATAAAAAAATTTTTTTAAATATGAAACTTGGAAAAACTAAGGGGTGATATTTGATACAAATCTAGAGGGTTAAGGAAGCAGACATTTTAGGAGGGTATCTTAGCCTTACTAATTAATGTAAATTGATATCAATGTCTTGCCTATTCATCAAGAGGCTACTCCAGTCATTGGATTTCTGTGGTGATTGTTTTTTTAAAGGTTAGCCTTGACCGACTCCATTATGATTTTTTTTCCAACGGTACCAGTGAACAGAATCAAGAGAGGAGCCTTATATTTATTTCAAACAGTGAAAGTAACAGCTATCAATTGGTTGTTTCAGAAAGGTTATTTGGAATTCCTTTATTTGATCATTTGTTCATCCTGCCTTCATGTTAGTCTTTTTAACTCATTTCACTCACTCATTCATTCCACATTTACTAACCTGTCATGTGCCAAGTTCTGTGCTGGGCACGAAGAGCAAATGGCCAACAAGACTTGGTCCCTGCCCATGAGGGGTTCGCTGGTAGAGCTAGAAATATAAACAGATGATTCTAACACAGTGTGGTAAGTGCCATTTCACTTCAATCCAGTAAGTGTGTGTTGAGGGTCTCTCTGCCCAGGTTGCTGTCCTGGGCACTTTCATAGGCAAGAAGAGAATGAGCTATCTGGCCCTGTCCTCAAGGAGCTCACTGTCTAGTGGGGAGACAGTAAACAAACCGGTAATTACACCATTAAAAATAACCATCATTTATAAGGAGATTAAACAGTGTTCTGGGATGTAGAATAGCAGGACAGATTTTTCCAGTCTCTGATGGACACATCACAGGGGACTGTGGGAGCAGGGAGGGTCAGCTAATATGATATGGCCCAGAGCAGTCAGGGAAGGCTTTGCCAAGGAGGTTCCCCCCAAATTGAGTCTGCACATGTAGGGAAGAATTAAACAGGGGGGGAATGTTGAGATGGGCAATCCCAAGAAAGAACTGGGATACAAAGGCCTGGAGGTGTCAAGGTGACAGAAAGTAGGATCCACTCGCTGGGAGATCAGCAGGTGATTAGATGGCAGAGGTGGGAGGGGACGAGATGAAGCTGGAAAGACAAAGTAAGGCCAGATCACGTGTGGCCGCCACTGCCAGGCTACAGAAGCTGGGTATTTGTCTGGATGGTGATAAAATGTAAAGCTTACCAAGCCATGGTCCTTGGCACATAAGATTCCTGTAGCTTTTCATGGGTTCCATAAAACCAAACCAATTATATTTTACGCCATGATTCCGTTGTATACTTTAAAAGAGGTGTCATAAGTTGCTTGCTGAAGATTTACCTGTTTTTCCTTTTTCACTTCTAGAGAAAGAGGAACTTAAAAGTCCTCTTGGGGTAATTCACCTTTAGCTGTCTGAAGGTTGCTCCCTCATCCTTGAAGGGGGACATGTAGGGCATTTGGAGACAAAAAAAGAGGGAAGTTGGTAGTCTCTAAGGGCGGGTCTGCAGACAAACTGTGATATGGAGCCTCTGGCCGGCCAGGACCTTGCAGGATGGCTGTGGGAGAAACTCGAGCGTGCGTCTAGGCTAAGCAATGAGGCAGCTGGACAGCTCACGGAGGCCCCTGGCACCTGCCCAGGGACCCGGATCTGCCGGGTCATCTGTCTGAGGTTGGGGTAAAACAGCAAGACTGTGCACCAGGGAGCAAGCAGAACTCCAGATTGCTGCTTGCTGTGAGTGTGGGCTGACCCTCTCCCTGCTGGGGCGCTTCAGCCTTGGGGTTTGGGAACATTCGGGAGGAGAGAAGAACTCCATCGGGGAAACACTGAGCTTCTTGTTAATCAGGCATTGGGTTACTCAAGTCTGTGGCTTTGATGTGAAAAACGAAGAAGTGAAATGATTGCATTTGCACTGTGCATTCGTAGAATTGCAGACGTGAGATAAAGAAAAGCTAGAGTGACTTGACCTCAAGTCTAACTTTGTGATGGACAGTACTAGATCTTAGGAGACAGATGCCCTCTGGCTCTCCTTGGGGCCAGTGCAGCAGAAGCAGGGGCTGAAAAATCCCCAGTTTTGTGAGCCAGGTCTAACCCCTCCTAGGGGGTGGTTACTTCTACCTTCCCAGTTTACAGATGGGATCATGGAGGCCCAGACGAGTGAGTGACTTGCCCTGGATCATTCTGCAAGAAAGAGGCAGGACAGGGAGTGAACTCAGGTGTCCGAATTCCCCAGGCAAGGCTCTCTGGACTCCAGCAAAGGCTGCTAGTGTAGCAGCAATGGTAAGAAAGGAGAAGAAGAGAGGGAGGAAGAGCAGGCCCTGAGGAGAAAAAGAGAAGCAAAACAGAATAGGGAGAAGGGAAAGGAGGAGGAGCAGAGTGGAGGACCCAGACCAAACTTCGACGAGAACTTAATCCAATCAGCTATTATGGGTGGTTTTTATTTTGTTTTTTTAGTTTCTCCACCTTCCAAAGAAGGTAATGCTTTGCTATCCTGACTGTGTTTCCACTACAACTTGCAGCCGGAGATGCAGCACAAGATTAAAAAAAAAAAAAAAAAAAAAGCCCATTGTTCCGTGTTGTGATAATATAACTCTCTGTAAATGGTGCAGTTCAGTGGACAAAGTACTGCCCCCTCCCACCCCACTGGTGACCTGTGGGGACAGCTGAATGCCTTCTGGTCCGCTGAGCCCAGAAGAGTGGGGCTGGGCTTTCAGAAACAGCTGGGCTGATTCATCTAGAACAAAAACCAACTCTTCTGCTAAATCCCTGGCAGGCCCGGGCTGTGGGGCCAGTGGGCCCCTGTCTCCTTCCGTGGAAACTTCTTCTTGAGCTGGCTCCAACAGTGTCAGTCTCCTGCGTGAGAGCCTCTGACAGCTTCCCAGTGCCCCATCCCTTCAGCCTGGCCCGCTGTCAGTCCCACACGGGAGACTGGCTTTGGAGTGAAATCTCAGTTCTCATCCCACCTCTGCCGTTTCTCAACTGTGCAATGTAAACAAGTAACTTCACCTCTCTGAGCCTCAATCTCTCCATCTCCAAACTGGGAGGGAGCATAGTTTCAATCTGAGGAATTTTCAATCCGTTTCAAAGGAGGGAATGCCTGGAGCAGGCACCTATGAATGCTGCTGTCTTCTTGCTGCTTGGTTTCATCTTCTAGAACTCAGATCATGTACCGTGTATTCCAGACACGCTAGCACGTGCTAACTCATCTTGAGCACCTCCGTGCCTTTTGACTGTGGGGTTCCCCTAATGAGACCAGCTACTGTTTACAGAGCCCTTTCAATGCAGCAAATGGTGGACATGGATAATTTCATTTCCATTTTTCCACAACTCTTGGAGGTGGACATGGTTATCAGATGAAGAAGCTGAGGCCCAGGGAGGTGTCCTTTAAGGCCTGGCTCATCTCCTTATTTGCAGTCTTCTTGGACCCTGTCTGTGTCCCCCAGCCTCCTTCCAACCCCACCGGAGCTTCCTCTGTTATGGTTCCTATAACACCCTATTGTAATTGTCTGTGTCCTTGGCCACAGGCCCTGCAAGGGTTGAGTCTATGGCTGATTCATCTCTATGCCCTTAGCCCTAAGTGCAAGGCTTGGCACATAACTCGTACTCAGAAAAGCAGTAAGTAAATAATAAGTAAGGAAAAAACACAGAACATGAACTTCTTCTGTGGGTACATAAAAGAATACAAGAATAGCACTGCCTCAAAGATTTTTGGGGGAGGGCGGTGTGTGTACGTATGTAAAGGGTTTTATGAATTACTTATTTCTCAAGCACAGCAGTTTATACTCTTTCTTAAAATAGATCTACATTTCTTAAACTCCAGATACCTTCCATATAAATAAATAGTGAGTTGTCATAAAGCATTTATGAAGTATTGCAGGGAAGGGCCCAACATCAGGCCCTAACATTATTAAGACAAAATTAAATAATTCCTGATCCTGAATGGGAGGCCTGGAAGAAGCCTCACCTTCCCCCTGACTTTCTTCACTTTGGCTGTAGAAAGAACCTGGGCTTTGGGGACACACCTGGATTCGGGTTCCAGTTCTACTCACCCAGCTGTGGAAACGTAAGCAGGTTGCTTATCTTTTCTGAGCCTGTTTAATGTATTTGAAAAACTGAAGATTATACCTAACTTGGAGGTGGTTATAAGGCTTAATTGACGTAATAAATTGGCATAATAAGGTGACCAGGAGGCAATTTGAGTTTTAATTCTTATTATGCCACTGTCAGCGGGTCAGCTGTGTGTAGCTGCGGACAGGCTGCGTTTAACAACCAGCTGTCAAAATTCCTGGAGATTTGGGACGCCTGGGTGGCTCAGTTGGTTAAGCGGCTGCCTTCGGCCCAGGTCATGATCCGAGGGTCCAGGGATCGAGTCCCACATCGGGATCCTTGCTCAGCAGGGAACCTGCTTCTCCCTCTCTCTCCCTCTGCTTGTGCTCTCTCTGTCAAATAAAATCTTTAAAAAAAAAAAAAAAAATTCCTGGAGATTTAACAGCCAGCTCTGGTGCTCTAGCACATCACTGAAGGGACCCAGACTCCTCCCCTTCTTCCAGGCTTGTCTTCCTCCAACCTCCACACCTTTGCTGACTCTGTACCCCAGCAGAAGATTCTGTCCCATTCCTTACCTCCAATCATAACTCTTTCCATCCTTTCAAGCCCGGCTGAGTCCTCTCGCCTAGTGACACTGTCTCGTCGGCCCGGCTCTCCCTCCCCCTTTCTCTCCATCTACAGGTTACAGTGGGAGCAGCCAGGTTTGTGCAATATGACCCTGCCTCTCTGGCTAGAGTCACTGGATAAAGGGTAGGCATCTGACCCAAGTTAGCCTGTGGACCACAGACAAAGATTCCACCTCCCTGCTGGTAAAGCCATTTTGTGGAAAGCAGAGGTGCTTGTCCGATTTGGGGCAATACAAGGAAGCAGATGAGCTGAGACGGGCGATGGAGTCAAAGCACTTTCCAGGTACCCTGTATGCTCAGGCCTGCATCCGGGCTGACTCTGAGGCCCAGCGGCGTCCTGCCCTAAGGGCTCCTTGGGCTACTGCAGGATCCCCAAAGAGCACCTCTTCAATTAATCGCTTGCACAGAATCCTGATCTTGTGCTCTGCTTCCAGGAACCTGCTAGAAGGCATTCAATGCTCAATAAACGCTTGTCCTAATAACTTACTTTCCTGAGGCTAGCATCAGGAGAGGTCTGCATCCAAAAGAGCCCTCATGGATCCCAAATTGTTCCCTGGCCAACCTGGCCATCTCCTCTCTGAGTTTCCCCACACTGATTTACCCACATCCATCACGCCATTTAATGGGGGTCTCGTTGGCTTTCTCTGCGGAAGATGGTCACCTCAAAATGGCGGTCTCAGCCTTCAGAGATGGCCAGTCCTCACAGGCCCACTTAATTAACCATAATTGCCATATCCCAAACTTTGTTTCCAAGTTCTGATAGTCCTGCTTGGTTTTGGTGTCTACTCCTATTACTATCAACCGTGTTTGGGGTGGGGTGGGGTGGGATGTACAAATATAGGTGCCAAGCGAGGGCCACTCCTGTGGGTGGGGAGGGGCATTCTCACAAGGGGAGCAACAGCTCCAAATTATCTGCTGTATAGCCTGGGTTGTGGCCTTTGTTTCTGCCATCCTCACTCCTGGAGGTCGAGGGAGTGGTCTGGAGGTGGTCTTCTGGCAAAAGGATACATCCAAGTTCTTCCATGAGAGGGGATCCATATTATCAAGAACAAGAAGACATTCACTCTGGAGGTGAGGATCTAGAGCAAAAAAGGCCTTACTGATGCCTGGAGCCAGCAGGGACAGGAGTACAAGTAGGAGTCTAGAAAGAAATGAGAATAAGATACCAAGGCAGAGGAGACTTCTTAGCATCCATGCAAGGCCGACTTGGCCCTGACTCAAGGTCAGGCCAAGATCCATCCTGGCCAGCTGTGAAATACATGTGTTAATGTCTGCGAAGCAAAGGGCTAGGAATTTGCATGGCCCTCCAATAGAAGTATTGCTTATCTTCATCAGAATTTTTCATTATTTCTGGGGGCAGCAGGTGCTCACGTGCTTCTCCAGTACCAAGTGGAGCAACCAGAGGGTTGTATGGGCAAACCTGTGCGCCGTTGGCCTCAGTTTCCCCATGTCTATAGTGAGGACTTGGACCAGATGTTCTCTAAAATTTCCTCCATCTCTATCTGATATTATCCAGTTCTAGGGAGACACAGATTCAGAGGTTTACCTTTCTTTGCCGGAGAGAAGCTGCTGGCCTTGAAAATGATATGCTAGGCAAATCCGGGGCATGTGTATGCCAGGTCTTATAATCAAAGAGCTCAGAGCCGAATCGTGTGTTTTTGCCTTTCTCCCCACCCACCCCCCAGGTGGCCATGGGCAGCCTCTGAAAACAGAGTGGCAGAGGGAGGGTATGAGCCTTTCTTTGGGGTGAGTGCCCTGCTTCAGTTCTTAGGGAAAGTGGAACCGAGTAGAGTTTCCCAAGCCAGGAAAGGTGGCGATGTATGACGTCGGACACTGGGCAAAGGAGAGAGGCCAACGACTCAGGTGTGTATGTTGTTACCTGCGTGAACTTGGGAGAACTACTTAACCATCTCTGTGCCTTGGCCTCCTCATCTGAAAACTGTACATGGTAACACCTACCTGGGTGGGGAGGGGAGGATGAAAGTCCGTAGCACATGGGAAGCCCAGAGCATGGCATGAGGTGTTCAAGAAATGGTTCCTATAATTACCTGAGTTGCAGAAAGGGAGGGGGGAGGTCAGGTGGAAGAGCTGAGCTGGGATTCCCCAGGCTGTGTGGCTTCCCTGGCTGCTACTCAATGGAAAACAAACAAACAAACAAATAAAAGATCAGGAAATGAGTATGGTGCTCTTAGCTCCTCTGCTCCTTGAACACCAGCTTTTCCTGCTCGGATGCCCAGAACCTGGCAATTACTGACTTGGTACATTTTACCTTGTGTGAGAGGGAGATATACCCAGCTGAACATGGGGTTGCTGCTCGCACCAAGGCTGGGAATGGACATCGTGGTCGTCTGGTCCAGTTTCCTGCTGTGGGAGTCCTCCCCATGAGGATGGAGCCACAGAGCCACTGCAAGAGGCCTGGGAACCCATCTTTGCAGCAGGACTGCTGGAGGCCGTCCCGTGCCCTGTGCCATCATACGGGGCTGTTTCTCCAACGCATGTGAGATGCTGTTGAGATGAAGAAAATATCACATTTGTTTAAAAGTGACCTTGCACTCATCTTTTTGACAACGTGGATTTTCTCCGTCACCTAAAATAATATCCGCCATCACACTGGTAAGAACTTCCATTTATGGAGAATCACTGCCACTGTGCTGAGAGTCTTTCTCTGCCTCTTCCCAAGAGCCCCACGAGGAGGCAATTATTATATCCACTTTAGGAATGAGGAAATGACACTTTGCCAACGTTAAGCCACTTGCCCAAAGTTACTGGACTGGTAAGCATCAGGAGTTCCAGCCAAGGCCATTTGACTCCAAAGCCTCTTTAGATTCTTTTTTTAAGGTTCTGTTTTGAGGACAGGGATGCACTTGGCATTTCTTGTTCTTTCATTCTGAATAAAGTTGGGAAACATTCTCCTTTATTTGGTCCAGTGGGCCTAGGGGCTGCTTGCACACCTCCCCTGCTTTTGTTGGTAGCCCATTTCGCCCTCTCCCGAGGAGTGCTTTGTCTCCTGAAGTCAGAACTCTCTAAAGCTGAAATCTGCCTCCGTGGATCCCAGCTGAGCATGGCACGCTGCCCACCGCAACTGAGCTCTTTGGCCCCAGCCCAGCCAGCCCGGCCGCTCCCCTGGGTCTCCTTCCCCTCACTCTCCCCTCCCTCCTGCAGATCTCCCTTCCGTGCTCTGAGACTCAGTTTATTCCTAGGAGGGGCCGGATGCCTTCCTTGCGAGGAGGTAGCGAGGGGTCTGCTAAAGTGACAGAGTGCGCTCGACGATTGCCCGCCTGGAGCCGGAATGGCCATCCTCCCAGCTGCCTGCGGGCAGGGGCCGGCGCTCCTCCCCCCGCCCTGCTTCTCGGCCCGGCCGCCCCGCCCCAAGGGCGGCTCCCTCCCGCGCCCTGCCCACCGCGGCCGAACGACCGCCAAGCCCCTGCCCAGCCGCCCGGAACCAGCTGAGCGCCGCTGGACCCAGCAGCAGCCGTCCGCAGCGCCTCAGCCGCAGGTAGGGGTGGGGGACGGCCACGGCCCCGGACATCTTGGGGATCCCGGGGATCTGGGTCCTTCTTCTCCCTCCCCTCCCGGTCCGAGCTAGCCCGCGTCTGGAGCTCGTTCCGGCAGCGGGGAATCGCTGGAGAAGGGCTTCCTCCCTCACCTTGCTGGTCTTCCAGGGGACCAAGAAGGGTTGGACTGGGGGGCTAGGGCCGGGGAGGAAGGGGGCCGGGCCTCCACCTATAGGCCCCGCTAGGCTGGGCTGCAAGCACCTGAGCTAACCTTGACCCCGCCCCCGCGGGTGGGGGAACTGGGTTCGGAGTCACCCCGGCACTCGGTGTATCCCACCCGGGCTTGCAGGTAGCCGCGCGTCCGCGGTTTGGGCGGTGGCTCCGCCGGGGAGTCTGCTCAGCGGATCCTTGACTCCAAGGTAATAATGCCTTTGCCTGCTCTCCGCGGGCGATGAGGAGCCCTCCACCTCCTTCCCTTTTTTGGGCCCAGGACTGTTAGAAACTTCTTCCTTGTACTCATCTGAAATCTGCTTGCATTTGTTACCTGAAGGTGCCTTCTCCTCCTTGGCCCTGCAGTGTACGTTCTTTTCTCTGACTCACACGGAAACTTCTTTCCAGTTGACAACAGTGATTGTTGTCTCCCTTTCTCCTTGGGCCCCTATCTCTTCTGGGGGCTAATCACCGCCCGGACCTGGTCACAGCAGTGTCCCCCCTGGTCTAGTGCAGGCCGGCTGCTCTGGGCGGTGGCCAAGGGTAAGCCCACGTTTTTGGAAGGCGGGGGCGCCTTTGGGTGGGCAGGGGACATTGGCTTCTTTTGCAGCCCTTTATCTGCCCAGACATACACCTTTTATCCCGCCCTTACACCTTCCACAGAGCAGAGAGGGTATCTTTAAAACACCCAGAACTCTGAGGAGCCAAAGGCATTCAGGGCTGTCCTGGGGGGTAACCCGGGCTTTGTGGAAGGCGGGGCCTCTGGGGAGGAGCCTCTGCTTTAGTTCAGCTCCTAGACACTTCTCAAAGACTTAATCCTGCACGGCCCGTTCTTCCAGGACCACATTTCTGACCAGCGCACTTTACAGTGACCATGGCCTGCTGGAGTCTCACCGCAACCCCATTCCACAGCTGAGAGAACAGCTGGGCCCCGAGAGCTTGTTATGGGCTCACAGTCACACTGTGACAAAGGGGCAGGGCTGGGACCCAGTTCCAGTTGGCCTTTGGCCGAGTCCTTCTAGCTGGTGGGGCTTTTTACTCTTTCTTGAGTGTTCCATTCATTGAGACATCCCTGCCCCTCCCCTCCCACACACTTGGGGGTGCTGTTTGGTGTTTCTTGGGGATGTGAAGGGGAAGGGGCTTGGAGCAGAGGAGGAAGGATGGGATGGGAGGTCAGGCAGCATCCAGCTCCTTTGAAATTCCATTTTCCTTTCTGAGGCCTTGCTATTTATAAATGCCAGGGAAATTGTAAACAGCCGGAGAGCTTGGGTTGGCACCCGGGGGGGGGGGGGGGAAGTTAGACAGCAGCAAAGAAGGTTTCCTTGTGAATCAAGGAAGGAAACTTTACTCCAGAATTTTCCATAGTCTTTTTTTGTTACAGACTAATATGAACCTAGGAAAGCAGGCAGCTGGGGGTGAGTGGGGAGGCTGTAGGATTTGTCCCTCATGACATTTCCTTCCTTCCCTCCTTCCTTGATTCAACACTTGCCTGGGCCTGTGTTCTGTGCCTTGCCCTGTGAGGGCCCAAAAGCCTCCAGGAGGACAAAGCTCTCTGTCCTCAAGATACTTCCCATCCATAGTGATTGAAACAATCATTCGATACTGAGAGTTATTTCAACTCATAAAGGGGTGACTAAATCTGTAAGGGCAACCCAGGCTCAAAAATAAGTAATAGGTTCCCAGCAGTTAACGGAGTTGAGGGAAAAGACATTTTAAGAAACATAAACAGTTTGTACAAAGGTACTGAGGTTTCTTGAGCAGTCCATGGCTAGAATGGCCATGAGGGAACGGTGCAGTTGTGGGAGTTGAGACTGTAAATACAGATTGTAAACTAAGGGTTTGGACTTTATCCTGAAGGCAGTGAGAAGCTGAGAAAGGTTTTGAGCAGAACAGCGATAAAAACTCTCACTGATCTGGTGGTTGATGTAGGGGATGCATCAGAAGGGGCAAACTGGAGGCAGGGGGACCAGGAGGAGGGTGTTACATGGTCCAAGTTAAAGAGAGTGCAGGTCTGAACCAGAGCAGTGGCTACCAGGATGGATCAGAGTTGCAGATTCGGGAAGCCCAGCCAAAGGTCTTAGAACCTGCTATAAATTTCATCGAAAAGCAAACAGCAGGCTGATAGCTACTGGATAAGGCCGCTAAATTATTTCGAGTTTTGCAGGGGTTTTTGTTTTTTTTTTTAAAGTGGGAAAAAATATTGCTAAAGAGTCTAACGTAGAGAAGAGTATAGTGTAAACTTCATCCCTCCAGACCTCCTTCTTTCCCCAGAGGTAGCCATTGTTAGCAGCCTTGTGTGCACTTTATCAAGCTATGATGAGCAAGAGTTGTTGATTGGATGCCTTACACTTCTCAGCCATCCAGTGCCATAGGTCACTTTCTTCCTACTCCTGGGGGGAGTTTGGGTCTTTCTTGAGAAGTTGCCAGGCAGGGACGCCTGGGTGGCTCAGTCAGTTAAGTGTCTGACTCTTGATCTCAGCTCAGGTCTTGATTTCAGCTCAGGTCTTGATCTCAGGGTCATGAGTTCAAGCCCCGTGTTGGACTCCTTAAAAAAAAAAAGAAGAATTTGCCAGGTAGGTCATTGAGATGATCTCTGCATGATCTGTAGTCCTTTGCTGAGGCATTGATCTCTGGTTTTCTTCAAGCAAACTTTACAGTCTGTATCTACAGCCTCTGAGTGTATATATTTACTTATTAGAAACCACAGGACTGAAAGGAATTAGAAGCACTGATTTGGGAGCGGAGCTGCAGCCTTCATTCTTCTGAGTGACCTTTGGCAAGTCCTGGCTCTCTGGGCCTCAGTTTCCTCATCTGTGAAATGGGGGTGATGTTGGCTGGCCTGATTATAACAAAAAGCTGCCTTTTAGTGTATCAACCACAGGGACATTAATTATTTCCTTGATTCCTTACCAGTGTTCCTCTGAGGTAGGCACTACTATTTCCCCTTTTCCAGATGAGGTACCGAGTCTAAATAACGTGCCTCCGGTTTTGTCGTTATAAGATGATGGCACCCGGCTTCTGGAATTCTGACTACAGAGCCCTGACTCTTAATCCCTTCACTAAATGTTATCCTGAAGTTTCCTTGTAGTCCTGACGTGATGAGAACTGCTGGGGTTTTCACAGTGGCTGTGTGCACAGCTTGAGGAGCTCAGCTCTGCAGCAGAGGTCTGAAGGGCCTCCCAGGAGCACCGCTGGGAAACTCATCCTATACTATCAACAGGACTCCAAAGTGTAGGTCAGTCTCCCCTCTGTTTCAGGGAATCAAGGCTGAGAGAACACAAGATCCCTTGCCCTAGGTCACTCCGTGAGTTGGGGTCCCAGCCAGGACCATCTCCCCGCCCTTTGGCAGAAGCAGGGAAAAGCAGGTCCTGGGAGGTATGCATTTTTCGGGGGAGGGAAAGGGAGAGAGCAGTGTTTAGGCAGCCAGGGTATGTTAAATAAAACTGTCTCCTCCCTTTCAACCGAGTGAGCGTGTGTCATATTTCAGCCTGATGTGGTTTGTGAGTTTGTAGCCCACAGGCAGGCTGGGTTCCTGCTGCTCGCCCGCTTCGCCCTCCCTGCCCCCCTCCCCCCTACACTCCCCCACCATATGCTTGCTCTCCCCTGCCCTGGCCTGGGACCACATCAGCAATTTGAGGGCAGAGCAGAGAAAAGCAGTAGGTGCGGTGGGCAAGGCTGGGCAGCAGAAGGCCTGGACTTGGGTCCTGGTTTTGCCACTGACAAAGTACTGGGTGACTTGTGCTAATGTGTGTCTTTCTCTGGGTCTCAGGGCGCACCCTGCACTACAGGGGTGGGCATGATAATATCAGGCTTTCCTGGGTCTGATGGTCTCTGAGTCAGAGGGCTTTGTGCTCAGCGCATGAACGTGGACCTCAAAGTGAGCCCACAGCAGTCATTATGTTTAACCTGCACCAGCACCAGCTGGAGATGCAGCTGCTGTTCATGACTTTGGTCTTCATGGCCTGAATTGTTTGCCCCATAGTGCAGATAAGGAAGTTGAGGCCCAAGATTCATTTATGTATCTTATTCCCTGTTCTACAAGCAGTAAGAATCCGGGCCACCATAGGGAGCATGCTTGCTGTGTGTGTTCACCATCTTATTTGGTCTTTTCATAGCCCTGTGAGGGAGGAGATATTGACTCCATTTCACAGACAGGGAAACTGAGGCTCAGCCTAGAGAGATGAAATGATTTACCTTCTTTTCTTTGAGCCTCCCAATAGCCCTGAGGTTGTCGTGATGGGCCCTAATTTGTCGATGCGGAAGGTCAAGTCTGGAGATGTGAGCTCCCAAGGGGACTCGCGGCCATTTAGGTTCCTTCCTGGCTCCCTGTCCTAGTCCCTAGCCGGGCCTTGCTTGTTCTGCTTCAGAGGGAACTTCTTGTACCTCTTGCATTCAATGCTTAGACTAAGGGATAACAGGATCCCTGAAACCTGCTCTTCCCCAGGGGGCTCCAGAAATGGTTTCAGCCATAGAATCTCAGGGAACTCAGTGAAGGAGCCACACCAGTGGGAGTAGTTTCATTTATCTTGCTAAACTGATTAAACAAATAGTGTTATTACGTTCCAACCTCAACAAGGATATCATGTGGGTCTGGCTTATTTGCCAAGCAAAAGATAGATGGTATATATGAGCCTTCAGGGTGGGGCCTGGCCCTTAATCTCCTTTGTGTAAGCAATATGGCGAGGCTGGGCCCTCAGTGGACACAGTAAATACTAATTAATTTTTGGGGAGTAGCAAAGTGGTATGGGTGGTATACTCATGGGAAATGGGGTGCTTTTTCCTCCTTTCCTCCAAGGACTTCCCCCCGCTTCCTTTTCTAGCTATAATGAATGCTTATGATAAGGAAATTCAGCAAATAAAAAAATAAGAACTGTCCATAATTCTGCCAATGGGAGATAATCACTGCTAACATTTGGAGGCATTTCCTTCCTGATATCTGCAGCACATTTTTTTTTACCCCTATATAATTGTGGTCATACCACATTTATAATTTTTCTATTCTGACTTTTTTTTTCAACATGATGACATAAATATTTTCTCATGTTATTATGGACTGTGAATTTAATTTTAGAAGAATTTGAGAAGTATTCTCTACCTAAGTAGATAAATGCGTGTCTATTTCTATTTAAAATCTTTCATTCTGATAGTCTGGGGGATTAAAGAAATGAAATAATGCATTTTATTTGTAAAAAAAAACAAAACCAAGTTTTATTTTTTTATTATGAAAATGATATATGCCAACCTGCTTTTTCATCCCTCTCTTGTTGTATCTAAGTGGGAATATACCATGGTTCACTTTCCTTTATTATCAGGCATTTTGGCTGCTTATCAACAATGCTGCAATGAACATCCTAGTGTATAAGTTAGTCTTCTTTCACTATTTCCTAAAAGAGAGCCCAAGAAATGGAGTTACTGGGTCAAATTATGCATTTTACAACCTTTGCTGCATTTTATCAAATTGCTGCCTAGAAGGCCCCAGCAGTTCTTATTCCCGGCAGCCATTTTTGAGGGTGGCAGCCTTCTTGGTGGAGCGTCAAAAGCTGGTTATCAAAGTTCTAGCTGTCTTACTAGAAGGCTCAGGGACCATTTCCCCCAAAACATCGTACTTCATTCTTTTATTTAGCAAATACATTTGCACAGTTCAGCATCAGTAAGGATAACGATTATGGTCCCAAGCTGAGGAAGCAGAGAGAGAAGCCTGTTCTCATTTCCAGTTTCTCCTTGGGACTTGCGGTAAGACCTTGAGCTTAAACCAGGTCACTGCTCTGCCTCCACGCTTAGGATGATGGGCTTGACTTTGTGTTATCAGCCCTGAGACTTTGGTGGGACTGTGGTGACCATCAGCAGAAGGCTCCTCTCCTGACTGCCTTTTTGCCTCAAAATTGTTCTTCCAGATTCCAGCTTTTACAGTTAGACCTTGGGAATTGCCTGGCCCCGCCCCTTACTTCATGACCAGGGATACTTAGGCCCAGAGACAGCAATTAATTATTGTAAAGCACACAGCGAGCCCCTTGGTTGCTACTCCACCACTTGTGAGATTTCGAAAGTTCTAATCTAAACCAAAATGAGTTCAGTTATTAAACCCAAGGCCTGGGAAAATGAAGCATTGGTCAGGCCCCTTGTTTTCCTTGGCAGCATAGTCTTGGGAAAGTCATGCCTGATCTCCCCCCCGCAACTGTGAAAGGGGGAGTGGCACCTTCTCTGGTTCTCTTCCTTCTACTTTTCTGCCAAAGATTTGATTTCAAGATCCAATGGCAGGTCTTGGTCTGTTGATTGTGCATCCAAAACGGGGTGCCTACTGCGGATGATAGATCAGAGACTTAATAAATACTATGACATAAAGAAAGATGTCTTTAAACCCTTTCTTTCCTCAGGGAAAGGGTTGTGGTAACAATATTGCAGTTGGACATGAAAGATGTTTTGGCAGATCTCAAACTTATCGTGAACATGAATCACTCAGACATTTTGTGAAAATTCAGATTCTGGTTCACTAGGTCTGGGGTGGGGCCTGAGGCTCTGCATTTCTAATGAGATCTCAGGTAATGCAGAAGTTGCTGGTCCAGGGACCACACTTTGCATAGTAAGATTCTAAATCCCTTGTTCAGGGCCCAGACCAGAGCCTAGATCTCTTAATGTCTTGTGGTAGAGGTTCTTTCTACACATCGAATTTGCCTCTCGCTTTTGTTCTCTATGTGGAGTCAAACTGTTTAGTCCACAGCTGAGTTTCTAGAATTTGAACAGCCCTTGAAATATTTTGCTGCCTAATTGCAGAGCAAGGTAGAGCCCTTCTTTAGGAGAGAGCGACTCAGCAGGAAGCTATCTGAAGCAGGAGAAGCATAGCTGAAGGACCTAGCATTCATTTTAACTATTTCCACCAGAAGTTTTTATACTTAAGATTATAGACATTCTTCTCTCAAGTCTGTAGGCTGCAAACTACAGTTCTGGGGAGGCCTAGGCCTGTGATTGTATGCCTTTGAGCTAAGAATGGTTTTTACATTGTTTTAAAAGGTTGTTAAAAAAAAACAAAAAAAAACCCAAACCTAAAACCAAACAAGAAAGAATATGCAGCAGACAAGGTATGGGGCCTGCAAAGCCTAACATATTTACTAACTGGCCCTTTACAGTAAAATTTGCTAACCCCTGATCTAGAGTAACCAAAGCTTTGTGTTTTTCTCTATGCAAGAGACCTAGCCTTAATGCCTGAAACTTAGCGAGACCAAGAAGTCAGCGAGGCAGCCTGCCTTGGTGGGAACTGTGTAGACATCTTAGTTGTGTGACTGAGCACATTACTTCACCTCTCTGAGCTTATATCTTCCTTCACAAAACAGGAACCATGATATCTGCCTGGCAGAGTATCATGAGGATGAGACATGATGTATGTCAAGAGTTTAATACTTGGTAGGTGTTCAGAAAAGCAGGGTTGTCATTTGGGGTGGCTATTTGAACCCTTCAGGGATTGCGAGGCAGAGATCATGTTTCTCCGACCAAATCTGAAAGTCCTCCCATTATGCTGGTAACAGTCTTTTAGGAGAAAAACACCTCCGGCTTGGGGCCTCCCCCCACCCCACCCCAAAGGGCAGAAAGCTCCTCTTCAGCCACCTAGACATATGGGGTTCCTGGTGACTTGCACAGTGTCACTAACAGAGAGCTCTCTACCCAAAGGCCAGCCCCTCCACTGGTGGGCAGCACTAACAGACTGTGCCTTCTCCCCGTCTCTAAGATATAATTCAGTAAACAGGCGCTCCGCAGGCCCCAGACAGGGATGGTGAGTGCTGGAAGGAAACATCTCTCTTTATGACTCCCTCTGGAGCATGTGGGCGGTGGACTAGAGTGAGTGGTTTGTGGATCTTGTTTTTAAGTTGTTGCAGCCTTAAGGTCCAGAATGGGGAACAGACCAACTCCGTGTTAGCTGGAGTTAATGCTTTGCGTCTCTGGGGCTCCTCCCATCCAGAGCCTGGGGAAGAGTGTAATGCTCTTTTTGCCCATAGGTGGCAGCACCTGCGCTCTTAGCTGTCTGTAAATGTACACATGCATGAGTATATATTTACTCATATACATATATGCATGTGTCTATGCATGTGTGCATACGTGTGATTTCCTAGCTTCTTCCTTTGGTGAATCTTGAGCTGTGGTGGCCCCAGCCCTAGGCTAGGCTCTGGGATCCATGGGAACAGATCTTAGTCTAATGGGGGAGGCTAACCGGGAAACGGACCATAATCCAGGATAACAGGGAAGACTAGAGGCCTGGGGGAGCCCAGAGGAGCTCACCCTCACGGGGGAGGAGAGGTTAAAGCAAACTTCCTGGAGGAAACTGGGCTTGATCATGAGTGGAAGGAGAAATGAAGAATAGGGATGGAAGACAGTTCTGGAACAGAGGAGATTCTGTGAAGATTACATGTGGACTCAGAGGGCAGAGAGTGCAGCTTCGCCCCAGCTGGAGCTTGGAGGGGTGTGGGTGGAAGACAGGAACTGAAGAGGCTGAAGCTCATGGGGCAGGCAGCAGCAGATCATGAAGGATACTGAAAAGTTCACTGAGGTTCTTGGACTTTATCTCTGGGGCTCTAGGGGAACCATGGTGGAGTCTGAGCAGAGGAGTGACATGGTCTGGGCTTGCACTGTAGGGGAGAGAGGAGGTGGGGGGACCACTGCAGTCACCCAGATGACAGGTGATGGTACCTGAACCTGGATGTTGACAGTGAGGGTGGAGACAAGAAGATGCATTTGAGCAGAACCAGCAGGGCAGGGCAGGGCATGGCAGGGGGAGGTGGTGTTGGAGGCCTGAGTGATAGAGCAGGGGAGGTTGAGGAGGGTGGTGCCCTGGTGTCTGGTCTGGCCCAGGCTGTGGATGGTGGCTGGTGGTGCTGTTGCTGAGATGGGGAACATCAGGGGAGGAACAGATTACATTTGGGAAGAAATGTAGCACCACCAGTGAGGATGAAGGGATGATTTGGAGGTGTGTAGAGGAAAAGCGGGCTGGATTTCAAAGGCTTGTCCTCAAACAGAGTTAACAGAAAGTGAGAGGTCATTAGTCACTTGTAGGAACACAATACAACCCAAGTCTGCTTTGATCTATCCTTGGAACCAGGAAGTTCCAGGTGGAACTCTCTGAGGAAGGCCCACAGAGCTGGGATGGACATCAGTGCCAGATAAGCAGTCAGCCTCTTTTTCAGATCCCCTGCTTTGCTATGTATGCCACTCACAATGCAGAAATACACCGGGAAGGCCTAGGCCATTGACTGTCAGCTGAGAACAGGGCTCACTGGTGTCTTAATCCCTGCAGCCTGTAGGGCCCCACTGTATTTAGGATCTTGGACTCTCTCCTTGGCTTGGAGAAGCTGGTTTGGGCAGAGAAATTTTCCAATGTAGGCAGGAACCAGCTTGCTTAGCTGCCCCCTGAATGTGGATGACTAGAGCTCTGGGGAATGAGGAAGGGTGAAGATCCAGTTTGGCCCTGAAAGGCAGGGGGCCAAAGGGCTGGGATGCACAATTCACTGTGGGGCCAATGTTGGCTGGTCCTTCTTTCACTTCTCTAGCATATAAATCCACTGGTCCTGCTGTTTGCCAGCTCATGGGCCTGGACCAGAATTTCAGAGGCAAAGCAGACTGGCAGGACTCACAGCCTGATGGGAGAGAAAGACCTGTTGCCGGATAACAATAATAGGGTCTTACAACGGTAGAGCAAGGCTTAGGCATAGAAGTGGAGATACAGCATGTAAACAGCTTGGGTCCCCAAACTGCACAAGTACAGAATGAGAAAAACATAATTTCTAGAAAAAGGTTTAGAGATTTAATTAACAGTCAGAGTAAACATATATGCTGTTCAAAACCCTTGACATATCTTATCTCATTTAATCCTTATAATAGCCTATGGAATAAGTTCTAACATAATCCTTTTACAGAGAAGGAATCTGAGACTCAGGGTAAAGTAACCTGATCAAGTTATGCAGTTAGTTAAATGAAGGGTCATTTCGTCTAACTCCAGAATACTGAACCATAGCTCTGAAGTTGACCATAAGCTGAATTCAGACATGCCCTGGGGTTGCCTTACATGCAAATGGGATTTTAGGTTGGATTAATAGAGGCATGATATATAGAATGATGGAGGTGAGAGTTCTGCTTGCCCTGCCCTGGATAGAGCTCGCCTGAATGTCAAATTTTGGGTCTTGTGCCGTCAGTAGGGACAAGGTTCATTTAGAGCTGATCAGGGAAGGGGGTGAGGGAGGGAACCAGACACCTGGCCTGGTCTCAGGAAAAGCTGGAGGAAAGAGGGTATACAACTTGTAGAAGACTTGAGGGGCCCAAGATCACTGTCTTTGTCTCTAAGGAGCCATCGGGAAACAGGGTGACAGACCTATTCTGGGTGATCTGAGCAGATAGAGCGAGAACCAGCAGGTGTAAAGCATAGGGAGAGAGATTTTAGCCCATCCTGAGGACAGTTCTTTCAACCAGCTAAACTCTTCAACAGAAGATCTTACAGCCTTGGCAGGAAGTGAGTGCCCCATTGCTTCAAGTGTGCAAGTAGAGGCCATGTGACTGTGGTGGTGGGTGCTGGGGATGAGTGGAATGGAAGTATCAAATGGGGATTTTGACCAGATGATCTTGAGTGCCTGATGTTGAGATTCTTGGCCCTTTATTTACAGGTGGTGCTGATAACCCCCTTGTACCGTGCCTCTGCCGTGGTCCCAGCACCTCTGCACGGAGCAGTCCTCTTTCCCCCTCACAGCCCTGCAAGGTAGGTGGAGCAGAGCAGACACCCCTGCATCCTCCTAAACCCAGCTCTGGCTGCCCAGGGGAGTCTGGAAGGGACAGTGGAAACAGCTTCTGGTCACTACCGTGGATTCAAAGGGAGTCCCTGAGGTTTCTCTAGTAAAGCCCAGAGTGCGTTTCTGCCCATTGCCTCATTTGTTCCTCGCTCTCCCTTGTGAGGGAGGCCGGGCAAGGGTGATCCTGTGGGGCAGACACAAGGGCTGGGCTGGGTGCCAGGGTGCCTGGGCCCCTATCCTCGCTGTGCTATGTTCTCACTGTGTGGCGGAAGGAAAGTTGCTTTCCTTCTCAAGGCCTCTGTTAGCGCTTCTGTAAGAGGGTGGATTCCCTGGAGGTCCAGGAATTCTTCCCGGAGGCTTTGGAGAGGTGAGAAAAAGCTGGGCCCTGGCTGCCAAGTCTCCAGGCCTGTTGACCATAGGAAGAGTACCCAAGCTGTGTGAGTCACAGGGCAGGCGAATGAGTCATACCCACCTGGGACAACAGGCAGGATGGGGCCAACATGACTATCTGATTCACAGGTGACCTCCTGTAGGAGGCTGACACGCAGTGGGTGGGCATGCAGCGCTCTGGGCTGGAAGCAAGGGACCCACTTCATGACCCAGCTTAGGCCTCAGTTTCTCCGCCTATAAAATGGGTGTATTGGTCTCCCACCCACCCACCTGAAAAGGTTGTCGTGAGGACCGTACGAGCTTGTAGATGCTCAAGAGCTTTGTGAGCTGCAAAGTGGGAAGGATCCCTACCAGGGGAAAAACCTGGCCTCCAGTGCCAGAACAGAAGTGAATTTCTAATAGCAACTGTGCGGAGAGCCTGGAAAGCACCCCTCCAGCTCATGACATCACCCTTGGGGGCCAAAAGGAGAAAGGGCCGAATGACTCCAGGGTTTACTCATCTGCTGTGGCCCAGCTAGCTTTCGGGTGGTGACACTCCTTGGAGCTGTTCCTCTTCCCAGAGCTTAGATGCAGGGGCCTTCTGATGGTCTCCGGAATGCTTTGTCTACAAACCCAGGGATTCCTAGAAGGCTGGCTAGGCATAGAGATGTGACTTGGCCCACTTCAGCTGCGCCCTAAGGGTTCTGTAGCCAAAGGGCCAGCCCTGATGCTGCCCAGAAGGGAGGGAGCTGGGGCCAGTCTTTGTTCTGATACTCCTGCTTCGGGGCCTGAGCCCTGACAGTTCCCAGAGCTGAATTGCCTCAAAGTGATCTGTCACCAAAGAGTGTTACACTCTGCCAATGCTTTTGACAGCAAGGACACAGGGACCTGTCTTCTGTCTTCCCCACTTCTGCAGACCCTGCCGGGCCAGGCTGGCTCAAGCCCAGCTGAGTACCTGTTAATATGAGCTTTGCTACCCCACCCCCTTCAAGTGCTGCCCCCCTGCAGTGCGCCCCGCCTCAAGCCCGCCTCTGCTGAACTGGGGTTCAACCAGGGGGCGCCAGGGACCTCCTGCTTGTCAAAATCCGGTGGCACTTCCTCAGGTCTCCACGTCCACCTGCTGCAGCACTGGATACCTTTCCTTCTGGAAGCGCTCCCCTTGTTGCTCCTGGGACGCTGCCCCCCCTCAGTTGATCTGCCACTTCTCTGATCTTCCTAGGACCCTGTCTTCCTGCCTCCAACGTTCACTAGGATTCTCACCACCTTCTGGTCTTGAATTACACATATAGGTTCATTTGCTCCTCTGCTCATTCATTCAATCATGTGTGCATCACCAGATACCTGGGCCCGGAACCAGTGTTGGAGCATCAGCAAAGAACAAGATATTCCCATCCCTCATGGGCCGTGCAGTGTTGGGGCTTACGGCACTCAGCCATGATACACATGACAGACCATGCTGAGAAGGAGATGACTAGGCTTATAAGAGCACGTGGAGTTGGGTGGGCGTGGCGGCATATTGACCCGACACAGGACTGAGGCCTCCCTGAGAAAGCCCAGACCTGGAGAGGGGACGGCAGGTGGCTGCGTGAGCAGGGAAGGGAGCCCCCAGGCTCAGGAAACAGCACGGACACGTGGTTGCGAGGCAGGATGTTGCATGTGGAGTCGTTGAGTAACAGGAAGAGAGGAACATGACTCTGGGAGGAACTGGAAGAGAGGAGCATGGTCATGACCATGGAAGGCCCTGGAGACCAGGCAGCACCCCAGGCATGCAGGCCCTTGGGGCCTTGGTCAGTTTGGATTTTTATCCTAAACCACTGGGGCACCACAAGTTTTAAAGCAGGAGAGAGCCCTGCACAGATTGCCTTATTAGGGGGAGCCCTTGAGAGAGCTAGCTCAGGTCCCACTCTGACTCTGATCCGTCCTGAGGGTGTAATTTTTGGCTCTGCCACAGCGTGGTGTCCTGACGCTATGCCTCAGTAGAGGCTTCCATGCTTGGTATTGGTCAGTCCTGGGAAATGTGCACTTTCCAGCATTCTCTCTGCTCTTTGCATCTTTTCATTTACCTGGCCAACCCTTGCTGAGCTTCTGCACTGCAGAGGGGAGGTGAGTTAGATCCCACCCCACCCTTGGAAATCAAGATTTGTGGGGGCTGAGGCCCAGAGTGCACTGGGATGAGGGCCAGGGTCTCCAGGAGCCAGGGAGGGCTTTTCCTACTCTACGTCAAGCACTGGGCTAAGGGGGCACTGGGACATCCCAGCCAAGGGAGTCACGTGTGCAAAGGCCACCCGGAGCTGCTGCGCTTAGGGACTAGTGAGCAGTGTGGCTAAAGCAGGAATGTGGGGCTGAGGTGGGGAGTGGCCAGAGATGCTGGGTCTCAGTCCTCTGGGTGCCAGGGAACCATGGACAGGCTTTGAGCTGAGGAGTGATTAGCACAATGCAATTTGAGAACAGGTGGGAGGTGGAGAGGAGGGCACATGGGAGGGTCAACTGGTTGGAGAGAATGAGTGTCACTGGGTGAAGCCTGGTCACTCCCACCCACCTGTGTGCGCACGCACACACACACACACACATGCACAGTAAAATACTCTTCCCCTTTCTGTCCCCTGCCCTTATTGGGTTATATCCCCGTTGGTCGGCACTCCTGGGCCACCAACACCATTTCAGTGCAGTACCAAGTGCGGTTACATCCTGGGCACCAGAGGCAATGGTCTGAGCCTGAAACGTCACTCTGGCCCTGACTTGCTAGTCACATCCCTTAATCTCTCAGCCTCAGTTTACTCACCTGTGAAAATGGGGGTGATAGAGGGTTGCTGAGGATCACCAATGGGGAAATAAAGTCCTAAGCATGGGCCTGGTGTGGACAGCTCGATTGTGTTTATTTCCCTGTCAGTTGGTAACAGCCCCGTTGTGTTCTAACCTGCCCCTTGGGGAGCCCTCTGTGGCCTCAACTCTGTAACCATCCCGCCAGCCCCTTTATCATGTGGCTGAGCAATCTGGGGCCCAGAGAGAGACAGTGACTCATCTAAGGTCACCCAGCCTTTCAGTGGCAGGGCTTGGACCTGTTCATTTCTCCCACTTGGAACTCTCACTTTTCAAATGCTGATAAATAAAAAAAAAATTCCCAAGTTGATGGGGGGAGGGGTAACAATGGAATGAGCATTTGGGGGCTAGGAGCTCTCCCGGACATTTCCAGGGAGTATCCTGGCTAGACAGGCCCTGAGAAAATCATGCAACCACCGTCGTTACATTTGGGGAAATTGAGGCCCAGAGAGAGGTATTGGCTTGCTCAGGGTCCCCAGAGAGTACGAAGCAGAGAAGGGCTCACCAGTCACCAGCAGGAGTTGGGTGGGCTCTGCTCCCCAGCCCACTGCTTCATGTTTAAGAAAGTCAATTAGAGCACGAACAATAGTTTCCTGAGGAAGTTTCGGTTTTTAATGTGCCAATGTGTCAAGGACCATTTCCGGAACCGTGTGTGCCCATGTGATAGCTGCGGACTTGGGCCTGGCAAAGCTATTTCGGACTAAGCCACAGGGTCCTATTTATAGGCCTGTGTGATTAGGTTGATGTGGGAAGGAGAGGCTCACCTACTCTCTGCCCAGCCCAGCTATGGCCGAGGAAGAGGCCCTTGGAGGAGATTCTGACCCGCGGGTGAGTAGCAAGGGATCTGCGGTGGTCCCTGAAGCCTGCTCAGGGGAGGGGCTCCAGGGGGAGTCCAACTCTCCCAGGTCAGCTGCCAGCCAGGCCCTCTGCAGAGCACAAACCACCTCTGATCCTGTTCTCCCTACTGCCTGGGACCAGGCCAGCACTCCTGGCAGTCAGACCCCTTCCCCAGCCACGCCTCTCCAGTGTTTGCATTGCTCTATGTGGGTCACACCTCTGAGCCTTTGCCTTTGCTGTTCCCTCCTCCTGACTTGCCCGGTTCCCAGCTCCCCAGAGAAAAACCTCCCTTCGTTCTTTAGGCTCTGCTCAGATCTTCCTCCTCTATGGCTCTTTAGGCCCTGGGTGCTCCCTGCCGTGTGCCCCTGCTGAGTGATTACCCTGAGTTCATGTGTGCTCCCTACGGGGTCGGGAGGAAAGGCGGAAGGGGAAGGGCATCTGTAGTTGAGCACCTACTGTGGCCATCCACCGTATGTTTGATGCATGCAGTAGGTATGTTTTAAAGGTGTATAGGCATGAGAGGAAGACCTCAGACTTACATAGGCCTAGATTCAGACCCTGCTCTACACTTCATAACTGTGCAACCTTGGGTGAACCCCTCTGAACCTTAGTTTCCCTGCCTGTAAAATGGGCATGATGCTAGCCATGGGTTTGGGGGAAGCATTATCAACAAGAAAAAGCTTATAAATACTTATCATGTTGAGTGGTCCATAATAAGCCTCTATGTGCAATAGTAGGTGTTATTTACAGGTGGGGAAACTGAGGCTCAGAGCAGAGAAATGCCATCTCCAGGGCCCCACACAAGTCAGTGGCCAATAAGAGAGACCAGGTCTTAGGGTCCTGCCCTCCATCTCCAGCCTATATTCTCCCCTCCCTCTCTTAGCCTCCTGGGCCTATTCTGTTCCCCAGATCAGGGGAGGCTTTGTTTGGGGATTGTTTTTCCTGAGAAGTTTCCTCTGTGGTGCCACAGGATGACTCAGAGCCCTGAGTCACCAGGAGGCAGAGGGCCAGGGAGGAGGAGGGAAACGAAAGAAAGGACAAGAAAGGGAGCCCCCAATTCCAGCCCTGGCTTTCCCACTGCTTGATCCACTAGGTCTGATACGTCCCCAGTCCTGCCTGGCCTCTGTTTCCCCAAGTGTGAAAGGAGATGCTGAGCTTTGATGAGGGCTCCTAGTCCAGGCTGAGCCTCAGAATCCCAGGTGCCTGGGCCGAACCCTGACCTATAGATTCAGAGGCTGGGCGTGGGGCCTGGGAATCCAGGTTTTCTGGAACTCCCTGGGTGATGGTGCTGCACACCTGGGCTGCAGAGGTGTTTGGGAATCTCACAGTGCAAGGCTCTTCCTGGCTGGGCCTCGGAGTGGTTGGTTGCTAAGCCTCTGCTTGACCATCCCTCCTAACTCACGGGGAGTCACTTTTCTCGCTGCATGCTTGGGCAGAATGGTGCATGGGAAGTGCATGGGCTTTAAAAAAAGAAAAAAACAACACAGCGTTTTGGAAGTCTAATGTACATAAGTTGTCAAAGTAAATTTATACGTAATTTACATACACATAATTCACCTATTTTCATTAATTCAATGATTTTTATTTTTATTTTTTTATTTTTTATTTTTTTTAAAGATTTTATTTATTTATTTGAGAGAGAGAGAGAGAGAGCACATGAGAGGGGGGAGGGTCAGAGGGAGAAGCAGGCTCCCTGCCGAGCAGGGAGCCCGATGCGGGACTCGATCCAGGGACTCCAGGATCATGACCTGAGCTGAAGGCAGTCGCTTAACCAACTGAGCCACCCAGGCGCCCAATTCAATGATTTTTAGTAAATTTACAGAATTATGCCACCATTACCACAATCCAGTTTGAGAATATTTCCATCACCTCAAATCCTCCCTAAATGATGCCTTTGCCTGCTTGCTGGCAGTCTCCACACCCACCCCTCCCTGGTCCACCACTAATCTACTTTCTGTCTCTTCAAGTGCCCAGACCTGTGTGCCCCTCCCAGCTTCACTCCTTCTGGCTGTGTGACCGCATGCACATTATTGCCCCTCTCTGAGCTTTGGATTTCTCCTCCGTAGCAGAGGGGAAAATCATATCCTTCTTGCAGCTTATTGTTTGAATTTCACTAATGTGGTGGAAGGTCTGATGCCTAGTGGGAGCCAGGGATGTGGGAGCCTGGCAGGGAGTTTAGGAGGTAGTACAGGTCCCTGGGTGTGTTTGTAACAATGTCAGCAAACATTGTATTGACTCTGTGCCGAGCACTGGGCTAAGCATTTTAAATGCATGATCTCCTTTAATGCCCACAACTCTTACGCGGTGAGTGTTAATATCATTTCTATTTCATAGCTAAAGATACTGAGGCACCAGGAGCGGAGGTAACTTCTCTCCGGTTGCATAGGTAACAGTTGGAAGGGCTGGGAATCTGTCCTCCTTCATCCTTACACTGCAGACTGGAAACACAGCACGGAGTGAGGGACCCTGTTTGTCTGGCACAGTTTGTGACACACGCTTTCAAGGGACAGGACCTGGTATTTCAAAAGATGGCATGTACGAGAGAGTACATCAAACACAGATGTACACGGGGCGTGATGTACGGTCTAAGGGATGTGGGCCCCAGTGCACGCACCACGCATCAGGGTACACATGCAGGACAAGGCATGAGGAACACGGGCCTGGTATGGGGCATAGAGAACGTGGGGTATATGATGCTGGGACATGGGAGCCAGGATACGGGGCTTGAGATACAGCAACAGGACAGGCTCCTGGGCCGCAGAAGGACCCTTTCCATGTCAGTGTGCCAATTTTCTCCTCTCACAAAGGCCTGTCTGTTTTTTGTGGGTTTTTTTTTTTTTTTTTTTTTGCCTCCTCCTCCCTGTCTCTTTCGATGCCAGAGTGGGAGTGTCCTGGACGAGTGGGGCCCAGGGTACCGCCTACTACCCTATGAGCTCAGACAGGGGTCAAGGCTTGGGGCCAAGACCATGGCTCAGAAAGAGCCTGCCAGGCCCCCAGATCCCTTCTCTGGGAGGGAGCTGTGAGCGCCACCATTGGCTGGGCCAGAGCCGGGTAATTTTCCTCTAAGCCTTCCTGTCTTCTGCTCCCCTCCCTGGCTGCCGCTGCTGGCTGCAAGCACGTCTGCATTCCTGGGGGCTTAGGGGAGAAAGCACACACAGCTGCTGGGGTTAAGAAGCAGATAGCCACCAGCTGCTGCGGGAGGAATGGAGGGGGGGTGCGGGGTGCCTGGAGGAGGCAGTGGCTCCAGGCTAGCATTTCCTGAGCCCTCTGGCACCTGGTGCACACGGCCTTATCTTGTCTGGTCTGCACGTGAGCCCCAGTAGCCTGATGAGGAGACTGAGGCTCAGAAAGGCAGGAGCTTGCCCAAGGTCACACAGGGGCAGAGGCAGAGCTGAGGCTAGACCCCCAGCTCTTCTGGAGGCAGAAGAGTGACGTAATGAGGCAAGGTTAGGTGGCACAGAGAGTGTTGTTGGGGCTATCAGTGGGTAACGAGGCTGAAAGAGCAAGGAGGGCCTTGAATGCCAGGTTGGGGGTCCTGACTTTCAGTCTGCACTGGGGGCTATGGAAGGGTCTTGACAAGTGATGATACAATCTCTATGGATCATGGGAGAGTCGAAGGCAGTGGGAAAGCTGGTGCAGTGGTTGCAGAGGAAAGATGGAGACCCTGAACCAGGACAGTCCTGGGATGTGTGTGTGGCGGGGAGAAGGTGGGAGATGGGAAGTGAGTGTGAAGCGGGAAGGGAGTGTGGGGGGTTGAGACTTCCACTCTGGCCTCAGCCCTTCTGTAAAATGTCCCGGTGGAATGACTCTGGTTAGGCTCAGTGTCACAGAGGGTTCCGGAAGCCCCCAGAGGGCCGGACACCTGCAGGAGGATGCTGGTCACCGGGCAGGTGCCTGGGCAGAGGTGAAGCTGGGAACACCCCCAGGGAGAGAAGACGGCCCCCGTTTCAGAGCGCGACCTTGGGCCAAGCACTGAGTTTTGTGGTGTGCTGGATCTTGTTTCATTCTTCCATCTGGTTGTGATTATTTTCTGAGCCGGGAAAGGAACAAAAGCATTCCACTATTCTACCTCTGTTTATGTTTAAGAGGGAAAAGAACTTTAGAAAAAAACTATTAAAATTAAAAGGATTAGTAACAATAAAAAATATCTTTGAATCTCTGGTAGTTCTATTGTGGGTAAAAGTTTGAGATACATTGCAAAGAATCTCTAATTATGCCATAGGCTTTGGAGTTTTTCCATAACTGACTTTTACTAGTATCAAGTTTTGGTAAGCCTATGAGATCACCTGGCCACTTTATACCCAAGGACACAGGCTCAGAGAGGTTGAGTCACTTTCTCAGGGTCACCGGGTACTGAGTGATAGGACTGGGATCAGATGGTGACTCCAGAGCCCTCATTCTTTGTGGTGGGGGCAGACCAGAGAAGAGAGCAGGGTGTCATGAGAAGAAACTTGTGAGGGGCTGGAAGGCAGGGCAAGCTCTTTAGGTGCTGGCTGGAGGCCCTCTCCTGAGATGCCTCCCCATCTCTGGCACCAGCAACCATTCTGGGTCTCTGGGCCTTGGCTGGGCCCCCCAGCCCTCTCCTGTTCTGCATGCAAGGACACAGAGATAGAGGTCAAGGGTAGATATGGGGACCAGTGAGCTGTATGTGTATAGGGTCTAGATATATGCTGGGAGTTTGTCTTTGGATATTATGGCTATTGAGTACCTGCTGCATGCCAAGCACAGTGCCAGGGGCTCCTTCAATCCTCCAAGACACCTTACAGGGTAGGAATCGTCACCCCATTTTCTAGAGGAGGAAATTAAAGCATTGCAGAAAGGCCCCTTGCCCGAGTCCCCTTGCAGTAGGGATTTAAGTTGTGTTCAAACTCACACTGGACATTGCCTTGTGTTCCCTTTGATAGAAGGTTGTGCATCCTTCACCCTGTTGGTCATTCTTGGTATCCTGAGCTCATGGGGGCTTGGCCCCTGCTCCTGGACCCTGTCATCTCTCCTCTGTCCCACACCTGCCCCCTTTGTGTTTCTCCAGAGTTCTGCCTGCAGCATGCAGACTGATACCCAGGTGGATGGGCTCGAGCTTCTTGCCAGAGCCCAGCACGGGGGTGTTGGCCATAGTTGGCTGTGCAAGGCTCAGGGACCAAGAAGGGCTTCATTTAGAGTCCCCAGCAGGAGGGACATGTCACTGTCTTCTGATGTCCTGTTGTCATTGTTCCCACCATGATGATTGTTGGCCTAGGGAGCTTCTAACATGCCTGGTAAATCCTGAAGGATGAACTTGATCCCCAGACAGGCAGGAGGGACTTTGGCCAAATGCACAAACCTTATTTGCCTTTCCTGTTTCTTTCAGAAATCCTAGAGCCCCAGGGCCCAAAGGGTCATTAGAGATGAGCTGGTTCACTCGTCTCCTGAGTCCTCTTGGCTGATCACCACTGAGCAGCTCATTACCTCTCCAGAAGAGGGGGAAAGAAAGTGGCATTTTTGAACATTTATTTTATGCCAGCCATAGTCCTAGGATCTTCACATTTATGGTCTCATTCAGTCCCCTCCACTTGCCTTTGAGAAAGGTAGTTTTACCCCAGTTTTATGCATAAGGAACTTCAGTCTCAGAGATACTTACTGAACCCCCAGCAAACAATAACCAAAGCTTGCTTTATAGTTGTGTACTCTATGCCGAACACTTTGCTAAGCCCCACATGTGTTTTACCTTACTAAATTCTCACAGCAACCCTAGGAAGAAGGTATTACAATCCCCATTTTACAGATGAGGAGATTGAGGCCCAGAGAGCAGAAGCGACTCGCTGAAAGCCACACAGCTCGGGAGTGCTAGGTCAGGGCTTTACACCCAGATTTTCCTGGCAGGAGCTCTTGCCACAATCATGCCCGTTGTTTTTTTCCTTCTTGGAAAGCCTTTCCTCTGTGGAGCAGAGAGCTGCCTCCCATGGCTTCTGCTCATTCTGGCTCTGGTTCGGGCATCAGAGCCCCTGCCTCCCCAGATGTTTGCATCTGGAGACTGTGTCCCCATCTTCTACTGGTCCCACGGCTACATTGCCTATAGTTGGGCCTCTTTGTCCTGCTGCTGACTTGTGTTTGTGCCCTGTGTCCCCTGTTGCTGGGTTGTGGGGTGCTGGAGGGGCTAGGACACGGCTTTTGTCACTGTTTACAGCCCCAGCTGCTGGCCTGCCAAGCCTCCGAGGGCCAGCTCCCCCCCACCCCCCACCCACCGAGAAGGGGAGACAGACTACAAAGTGGACCCTGGCAGGAAGGGTGCTGGGCTCCTAGCCATGGCCAAATCTGGCTGCTTCCAGGGCATGGGGTCAGGAAGTGGTGGGGTCAGGAAGTGGTGGGGCCAGGCCCCCTTTCAATGTCCTGTCCTGGCTCTCAGCACTAAGTGGGGTTGCCTCCGGAAACTGGGAAAGGGCCAGTGGCTTCAGTCCCTGGGATAGTTGGCCTCTTGGATGTGGCGTCAGCCAAGCTCTACTGGCCATCTCCCCAACAGCTGTCCACACCCAGGGTAGACAGGGCCAAGGCGGAGGTCCAGCTGGCTTTTCCAGGGGACCCTGTCCTATCACGGGCTCAGGCCTCAGCTCTGATCTGGGAGCCCAAGACCTGGGTTCTAAGGGTACCCTGCCAGGTACTTGCTGTGTGACTCCGAGAAATGATGCTCTTATTCTTGGTATCATCGTCTACAAAGAGGATGGACTAATGAACACTGCGGCTAACAAATCCTCCTCTGGGTAACTCCCGCCAACAGTCCAGAGCTCCCAACTCTCCTTTGACTGGACCTCACTATCCCTGTTCACAGATGGCTGACCTGAGGCTCAGAGGGAGGGTAACTTGCTCCGGGTCAAACAGCTCCCACCTCAACTCAAGGATCTCACTGTGGAATCCGTAACCTTCTCTGTTCCTCTCGTGGGGTGTGTACGTGCTGAGCAAAGGCCTCTGTGCAAAGAAACGAGACAGTTTCAGGAAGAAGGGTGCTGACTTTTGTAGAGCTCCTCCTGTGTGTTGGGCCTTTGGCCCTCCTCCCTTCTCTGTGAGATAGGTATCATTCTCCCATTTGAGAGATAAGGAAACTGAGGCCCTGATCCCAGGAGTGGAGTTTCCCAGGTTCTGAAACACGTGTGTTTTCAAGTCCACAGGCTCCCCACACCGCACCGAGGCCCTGTCCAGTTTCGCTGGGTTTCGTAACGGGCTTCTCTGTTTACTGATTATATTAGCACAGTCCAGGGCAGGAGGGGCGGGTGTTCCCAGGAGGACCCAGAGGACAGCAGCGAGCCAGAAAGCAAACAAGCTCCGAGAGACAGGGCTTCCCGTGAGTGGCCGGCTGCCTGAGAAATGAGCAACAGTGTTTGGGGTGAAGAGAAAAGAACAGGGTGGTGTCTTCCAGGCCCAGCCAAGGGCCTTTTGTACATAGTGGCTGGGGGCGGAAGGTGCGGCCGCCTCCTCCAGTCTCTGGTAGCTGCCCTGGGACACCCAGAGAGACATGAAGACAAGCCTAAGGTCACAGAGTGAGAGGGAGCAGGGCCAGAGCTGGATGAGGGGGTCTAACTGCAGGGGAGGGACATGGGCCCCTTCCTGTGGCAGACACTGAAAAGCTGCCTAGCAGGTGCTGGGCAGTGGGCAGGAGCCAGGAGCAGCCAAGATCGAGGGTCAAGGGGATGTCTGAGTTCCAGAGGAGGACAGGGACTAGGGCATGTGCTCACAGGGCAGGTGGTGGCAGAGCCAGCCTGGCTCCCCAACTCAAAGAAACCAGGCCCATGAGTGGCCCAGAGTACAGGGGCCTCGGTCTCTCTTCTGCTCTGTGGCCACAGCCTGGGGGTCTTCCTAGGACATGCCTTTGCCCTGGGTACTCACACAGGTATGTGGAGGCCCAGAGGGCCTTCCTGTGATCTCCTGCCCCAGCCTGGGGAGGTGTGTGGGGGTGGCGGGGCAGGGGTTGGCTGTCTCAGAGACTCCTGGCTGCCAGGCTTGGCCTGGGCTTGACTGGTTTAGGGACTGCAGCCCTTTATCTGGAAACATCACTGTTGCTCCCTGCCCAGGCCGGATGGTGGCAGGAGGTCCTGCTTGATCCCCCCAGACAGAGCTTGGGGACTAGAGGCTTGTGTTTGAATCTCAGCAGTGCCTCTTTCCAGCTGAGTGGCCCTGAGCCAGTGACTGAAGCTCCCTGAGTCTGTGTCCCCATCTGTAACATGGGGACTTGAATGCCTGTTTCCCCTGGTCGCTGTGAGGAGACTCGGTATTGGACCCCCCCGCCGCCATGCCACTTTCCTATCTCTCTTCTCCCAGAGATGTCTGGACCCACAGGTGAGGTGGCATGCTGCCATTGGTGATGGTAGTTTCTCCTTCTGCAGGTTGGGCCCTGGACTGTCTGAATCAGAGGGTCCTGTAGAGGTGACCCACTCCAGTGCCCCTGTTTTACAGATGGGAACCCTGAAGCTCACAGATACATAGGTTCTGGATATGGTTGCACAGCCAGTTTCTGGGAATGCATCTTAAGAGTCAGAGCATGCTGGGCGCCTGGGTGGCTCAGTCGGTTAAGCAACTGCCTTCGGCTCAGGTCATGATCTCAGGGTCCTGGGATCGAGTCCCGTGTCGGGCTCCCCCTGCTCTGCAGGGATTCTGCTTCTCCCTCTGCCTCTGCCTGCCACTCACCCTGTTTGTGCTCTCTCTCTCTGTCAAATAAATAAAATCTTTAAAAAAAAAAGAGAGAGCATGCTGCCCCAATACATGGGGCATATGGAGACTTGAGGCTCAGACGAGGACAGGGACTTGTCCAAAGTCACCCAAGAAGTCAGTGGCAGAGGCAGGCCTAGCACTTGAGCCTCTTCCTTTTTACCTAGGTGTCTTTCTTTTGCACCCAAATCCCCCTGCTGTCTTGAACTCACACATCCTCCCCCAGGCAGGGAGCAGCATAAGGCCACGTTGCCCCATCGGAGCCCACACATCACTGCCCTGTAGCAAGAATTTCCAGGCTGTGGGCTCCCCCAGGCGGGAGTGGGGGGGGGGGCGGTGGGAAGGGGCTGGGGTCTCTTCATCAGGTCCCAGGCTCCAGAGCTATGTGACAGGCAAAGCTGCAGGGCCTTTGTAGTCAGTAACCTGGGGGCCGGGGACCCTGGGCTGGTGGTCAGTGACCCCCGGGGCCAAGGCCAAAGCCGTAGCAGTCTTCTGTGAATCACCAACCGGCCAGGTCAGGGCCACACTGCTCCAGAAGGGACTGCTCAGCTAGGCTAGCTGCCAACTCACTTTCACTCTGGGGGCTGGGATGGTGAGGAAATTTCTTCTTCCTTCTTTGTTTGTATTTTCTGAACTGTCTAATGAGCAGGCATCACTTGAAGTATATTTTTAATGGTATTATTTCTTTTTAAAAGGAAAAAAAAAAACCCCAATGACAATGGATGGATGCATGCTTGTAAATAGTTTCAAACCCTACAGCTCATTTTATTTCCAGGCAAGTATTTAGGTGTAAGTTATCTACCATAACAATTCGCCCACTGTAAGTGTTCAGTACTCTGATTTTTGGTAGATTTTTCCAGAGTGTAATCATCACCATTTTCCACTGTTAGAATGTTTTCATTACCCTTGGGTGTCCTCTCAGGCTGATGACAGGGATCTGGGCGCTCACTCCAGCCTTGGGCAGCCACAACTCTCCCCCTTCGTCCCTTTCAAGCAAACTGCCTGGACAGTTTGGTGTTTACCCTCCTTGACTTTTTAAGGATGTGTGCAAAAACGGAACCCTTATTAAAAAGAGGAGAGGAGGGGCGCCTGGGTGGCTCAGTTGGTTAAGCGACTGCCTTCGGCTCAGGTCATGATCCTGGAGTCCCTGGATCGAGTCCCGCATCGGGCTCCCTGCTCAGCAAGGAACCTGCTTCTCCCTCTGACCCTCCCCACTCTCATGTGCTCTTTCTCTCTCTCTCATTCTCTCTGTCTCAAATAAATAAATAAAATCTTTAAAAAAAAAAAAAGAGGAGAGGAGATGGGGCACCTGGGTGGCTCAGTTGGTTAAGCGACTGCCTTCAG
>NW_023270433.1:12932548-13145063 GCF_011800145.1 Mirounga leonina | reverse complement strand
AAAAAAAAAAAAAAAAGAGGAGAGGAGCCATACTATAGTCCTTGTACAATTTGCCTTTTGCACTTAAAGGTTTCTCTTTACTTCCTGCATCCCTACTATGTGCCAGGCACAATCAGATCTAGCTCATTCTTTCTTCACAGCTGCAAAGTAGTCCATTTTATGGTGGCTCTGTAATTTATTGAATCGGGACATTTGGGTCCTTTCCAGTTTTCTTCAAACGATGCTTCAGTGAATCCTTGTACATATATTTTGGTGTTTCTCTGTAAGTAATACTGAAGGAAGCGGAACTTTTGTTGCATTGTGTCTTTCTCGAATTTGGGGAGCTAAGTTGCTATCCAGAGAGGTGAAACCGATTTATGCTTACAGCAAGAGCATATGGGAACTCTGGGGTTTTTATAATCCTCCAAATCCCCAGCAAGAGGGAAGAGCTCTGAATGCAGACTCTGCAGGCCCAGGCCTCAGGCACCTCCCTAGGACTCCCCACAGACCCCGGGATAAAGTTCAGACTCCAGCGGGGCACACGGGCCCCTGTGACTCCTGCCACCATCTCATCTCTTCTTACTCCCTGTGTTTTAGGTTGGACCCCTCCTTATCCACTGGATGTGGCCTGTGTTTGCTTGCCCTTTGCCCATGCTGTCCCCTCTCTTAGAATGTCTTTTTTTCTCAATCTCCCTCTTCCTTGTCCTTTGAGGCCTAGGTCACAAGTCCTTTCTATCACAAAGCCTTCTTGCAATCCCTACAGTCTGAATTGCCTTCTCTTTGTGTTCCCTTAGCTCTTTATCTGACCCACAGACTGCCTTAAGTGGGAGGAAGTTGTGGGTGGTGCAAGGCAAACTTCAGCCTGATTTGATAGAAGCTGGGCTCCAGGAGGAGCTGGGATAGGTGACCATAGCTTGGGGGGAATGGGGACAGTAACCCATTTACCTAGTTGTAGGCCAGGCCATTTTCATACATACAGACTGATTTAATCCTCAGCAACTACTATACCCATTTAGTAGATGAGGAGACTGAGGCATAAAGTACTTTACACACAGTGGAGGCGGGGGTCAAACCAGATCTCCAGCTCCCCAGTTCACTTCCTCTCATTGCACTAGGCTGTTGGGAGAGAGGATGGGAAGAGAACTTGAAACAGAGAAGTGGGTCCAACAGAGTGGTGGGAGGGATGAGGGAGGAGTTGATGGAGGTGGAAAGCAGGCCTCCTTGACTCGGAATATTATTTGTTCTAACACAATGCCTGGGTGCCTCTAGTGGGACAGTAGGGAGGGTGGGAAGGGAGCCTTAGAATGAGGAAGAGACTTAAATCCTTGTCTTCCCCAGGGGGAGCCGATAGATAAGATCTGGAAGTGGAAAAAACAAAAACAAAAACAAAACCCCCCCCCTGGAAAAAAGAAAAAATAAACCCACAGAACCACCACCACCAACTACAAGAACCAACAAGGGCTTGGTATTTAAGATATGAGGGCAAGCCCAGAAGCATCAACTAAAGGAGGTCGATAGAATAGGTTGCTCCTGGGGAAAACTGAGTGGGGTTGAGAGGGAACAATTGGTACAAATAGGTGACTTTAAGTTGTGATAAAAATAAACTTTTAAAAAATAAAACCTGTTGGGGCTCCTGGATGGCTCAATCGGTTAAGCGTCTGACTTCAGCTCAAGTCTTGATCTTAGGATCCTGCCTGCGTTAGGCTCCGGGCTCAGCGGGGAGTCTGCTTGTCCCTCTGCCCCCCTACTCATGCACACTCCCTCCCTCTCTCTCTCTTTCTCAAATAAATAAATAAATAAATAAATAAGGTCTTAAAAAAATAAAAACAAACTTTTTAAAAAGAAGGAAGGAAGGGTGGTCTCAAGTAAAGTAGAACCTGCCATCTCAGCTGAGAGGTCTGCCTGTCCCTCCGGAGTCTTGCTTGCTCACTGGAGCAATGAAGGCAAGCCCCCTGCATGCCTGCCCCTAGCTGGGGGCAGCTGCATGCTGCCTAGGTGGGCCTTCCACCCAAACTACCTGAGTTCAGATCTTGGCGGCACCATTTCCTAGTTGTGTGCAAGTTGCTTGACCATTCTGCACTCAGTCTTTCCCTTTGTAAAATGGGGCTGTCCATAGTACCTACTCTGTAAAGGATGTTAGGAGACGCCAGCCTTTATATGATGTGTGGAAAGCCTTCAAAAACTGTTTTTTATGTTTTTGCTGGAGATGTTAGGTGCAGAGAGGGGAGGGGGCTCGCCGGGGCACACCAGGAGGCTGAGCTGGGCTTTCTGCCTTTCATACCTGCACGCACCCCTTTAGTGTGCACTGCGTTGGCGCCTGCTGTATTTCAGGCCCTTTGCTGGGTCTCGCCCCCAGAGCAGGGGTGAAGGGACAGCCACGCCCAGTCGGGTCTGTCCGGGTTGGATCCCCGACGTCTCCAACCTCCAGGCCTGATCCCCGCCCCTCCCGGGCCCGCGCCCTCCCTAAGGGGCGGTCCCCGGCTTGAGTGGGAGGGGCCGGCGGCTATATAGGCTCGGTGACCCGGAGATCGAGGCTGCCGACTGGGGTCTTCTGCCGCCGGCGCTGCCATGGCTCCGCACCACTCTGCGCCCGCGCTGCTCTGCGCGCTGGCCCTGGCGCAGTGCGCGCTGTCGCCGCCGGCTCTCGCGGCCACCGCTTCGCGGGGGGCGGCCCAGGGGCGGGTGCCCCAGGAGCGGGTGAGTGCCCGGGGGGCCCGGGGGCTCCCGGAGTAACTCTCTATTGTAAGTTCTTGCAGATACAGCGCTAGGAAAAGGGGAGTAATTCAGGTCTAGAATGGAAAAACTGTTTTGTTGCTTTGTAAGTATCTCTTGCTGCTTGCGGGGCTCCCGTGGATTGAGGGTGGGAGCCTCAGGGCGCCTGGCTGTTACCCTCCCTAGAGGCTAACCTCACCTTGGCCGGATTTCTTGTTCCCTAGCCTCAGCCTTTTGATTTCTTACCCATCTCCGCCTCCTGATTTCTCCTTTTCCCTCTGCCTGATTTCTCTCCCCTCTTCTGATTTTTTTTTTTTTTTTTTTTTTGTCTTGAACAACATTTAAACCCTGATGTTTCAGGAGACACTTTAGGATCTTGAAGGGCCTGAGGCATGGAGAGGTGGAAGTGATTCTGCCAAGGACCCCTTGGTTGAGGGTTGAGGCTTTGACAGTGACTGCTGATCCTGAGGATGCCGCGTGAGGGAGGTGGCGTGCATCGTGGAATGAGAAGCCAGGGCCCTGCTCTGTTACTGGATGGCAGAGTGACCATGGATAAGTCACTTCCCTTCCCCAACAGTGTGGGACACGAGAATCTCTCTCTAAGATTCCTCCCAGCTCTGATATTCTGTGAATAACTAGCAGAGAATGTACTGAGTTGTCTTCCCAAGGAAATGGACAAAACTACATGCAGTAGCCAGTAGCCGAGACAAAGGCCTCAAATAGTTCTTCGATATTTCCAAAGCCTCAGGGCTTAGACTCCCGGCTCGGCGTTGGCCCAGCCCTGGGGTCAGTCATGTGCGGGCTGAGGTAGGCAGCAGATTAGGAATAGCAGAGTCAGGGACCACTGCACAGTTTGCGATGATAAATTTGTCAGGCCCACGGGCAGGGATCCTCCCCAATAGAAGCGTGCTGGGTGGTCACTTACCTTGCCTCCTCAGGTGACCCAGAGCCCTCCCGCCCCCAGTCAGCTGAGAGTTTTAGTTATAGGGATGTGTCCTGTCCTTGGACCCATCTTCTGATTTTTTTTCTTTCATTTCAGATGCTTCTTTCTCATCTGATTTCTCTTTTCCCTCTCCAGTATTTCCCCCCTCTTTCTTGTATGATCTCACCTCTGTCTGCTTATCCTCATTACTATTATTTTTTCTTCCTTCCCTGATATGTCTGCCATGTCTGGTTTCTCCTTCTCTCTCCTGTTTTCCTTTTGTGTTTCTCCACCCCTCTGCCTGAGTGCTCCCCATCTGGTTTCCCTTAGATCCGTCCTCCGGCCTGAGGTGACCTGTGCCTGCTGATTTCTGCCGTCCAGCTCCAGGCTAACCATCCTGCTCTGCTCCATCTCTAGACCCTGTGCATGTCTGACGGGCTTTCCCCCATCCTTGACCACCTCATCTCCAACAGGCTCCTACAGACCCTGGCTGCGTCCTCTCCACCTTTCCCAAGAAATGGAATTGGGGGTGGGATGTTGGTGGGGGGGCAGGAGGGAGGAGGCAGACAGCTCAGGAGGCCACTTGGGCTCAGCCATCTAGATCCTTCTTGGGAGTGTGATGGGGATATGGATGGGACATGGGAAATCTTCCAAAGAGCAAAAGCAAACAGGCTGTGTGACCTTGGGCCAGTCTCCTCTGTTTGGGCCTCAATTTCCCTATCTGCAGAATGGGGTTGGATAATGAGCTCTCTGAGGACCCTTCTAGTTCTAAGAGTCGCTGAGGATGCTGGAAGGGAACACACTGAACCCCTAGAGACCCCAGATTTACCTTTGCCATGTGAGGGGTTCTCCCTATGGTTCCAGAACTTCTGCTCTTGGAGCTTGCGGGCAATGCCTGCTATGCCACTTCCTAGCCGGGGGTCCTTGGCAGAATCACTTTCACCTCTCCATGCCTCAGCTGCCCCATCCAATTGGCACTAAGAAGGGGAGGGAGAAAGAAGGTAGAGCCTTCTGTCCCTCCATCATCAGTGAGCTGAGTAGGCAAGACAGACTCTGGTCAAGGACAGGGTTTGGAGCCTAAACTCTGCCCTGTTTGCTCACTCCCAGAGACAGGGGTAGGCTCGCCTCCGGGATGGGGAGAGTCAGAGGCTCAAGTGAGATGCTCTTGGGGCTGGAAACCACCCTCCCTCGTGTCCTGGGGTCTCTCCTCGCCAAGGCTCCTGCCTCTGCTCAGGCTCCTCCTGTCTCTTCCAGCCCAGCAGCATGGTGGTGGAGCACCCCGAGTTCCTCAAGGCGGGGAAGGAGCCCGGCCTGCAGATCTGGCGCGTGGAGAAGTTTGACCTGGTGCCTGTGCCCCCTGGCCTCTATGGAGACTTCTTCACGGGCGACGCCTACATCATCCTGAAGACAGTGCAGTTGAGGAATGGGAACCTGCAGTATGACCTCCACTACTGGCTCGGTGAGGCCCCCTCCCCGTAAAGCGTGGCCCCTGGAGGCATGGTCCCCAGGAAGCGCCACGGGAACTAAGAGACTGTTGAGCATCAGATATGTGCCAGCCCCTTGGCTAATGGTGTCCCGGGACTCTAGAGCCAGCCTGTCCCAGTTCAGACCCCGGCTCTGCCCTTTGGCAGGCCACCCAGTGCCTCTGTAAAGGGGATGTGGTGATGACACCACACGACCTCACGGGAGGGTTTGAGGGTTAGAGAGGTTACCATGGTGCTCAGAGCTGGGCTGACGTGGGGCCCCTGGAGCCCCTCCACACTTCCCTGGCTCACTTCCAGCCACACCCCAGTTTGCCCTTCGGAGTCAGGAGCCTGGAGTCCCCGCTCTGCTGGGTGACTCCATAAATCCTGCCTGCTCTTTGCACCTCACTTTCCTAATCTGTGAGTTGAGCCACTGCCTCAGGCCCTACTTCATGTCTAGAGGTCTGAGAGTGAGTATGCAGGGAATGAGAGAGGTGAGCGTGGGGGACGTGTTAGAGCTGAGAGGACTCTTAGAGACATGGAGTCCAGCCCCCACTGCCCCATTATACAGATGGATCAACTGAGGCCCACAGAAGGCAGGGGCTTGCCCAGCTTCTACAGCCAGGCCAGGGCAGCCCTGGGGGCTCCGGACTCCTCTTCCATGGGAGGCTGGGACTGCTTTTGGGAAGCCAGGCTCACGCTGTTCTGATGCCCCCTAGGCAATGAGTGCAGCCAGGATGAGAGCGGGGCGGCCGCCATCTTCACAGTGCAGCTGGATGACTACCTGAATGGCCGGGCCGTGCAGCACCGTGAGGTCCAGGGCTTCGAGTCGGCCACCTTCCTGGGCTACTTCAAGTCTGGCCTCAAGTACAGGGTAGGTCCCAGGCATCAGGGACAGAGGCACCAATGGCAGAGCCTCACTCCGGTGCACCCATCTCTCAGCCTTGTGGGGTGATGTGGCAGACGGGTCAGAGCTCGGCTTTTGGAGCTGGCTAGGCCTGGGTTTGAATTCTGGGCCTTACTAGCTATGTGACCTTGGACAAATCACACTGCCTCTCTGAGCTTCTGATTCCTTTTTTTTAGAGATTTTATTTATTTATTTATTTGACAGAGAGAGAGACAGCGAGAGCAGGAACATAAGCAGGGGGAGTGGGAGAGGGAGAAGCAGGCTTCCCGCGGAGCAGGGAGCCCGATGCAGGGCTCGATCCCAGGACCCTGGGATCATGACCTGAGCCGAAGGCAGCTGCTTAACCAACTGAGCCACCCAGGCGCCCCTGAGCTTCTGATTTCTTATCTTAAAATGGAGAGAAGAAAATTCATCACTTCACAGGGTTGTCTTCCTAGCCCCAGCAGCGAGGGGTGGGAACCCAGCCTATCACTTCCCCAACAGTCCTGTTCCTACACCCATTAGTGCTTAGGCCCTGCCAACAGAAGGCCCCATGTTAGGTATTTGAAAGGGTACCCTTGACCACATTCCTCATTATTTTCATCAGAATCCCCCTTGAACGTGAACTCTGAGGAGTCTGAGCCAACACAGAGCTCTTCCCCTGCAACCCTCAGCCAGGTGGGGCTAAGCAAAGCCAAGCTAGGAGCTCTGAGAGGCTCTGCCCTAATATGCGTGACAAGCCAGCCACTTGGTGTCTCTGAGAGCCTCCCTTTCCTCCTTAGTTACGTGAGAGCCTGTTGTACCCTCCCTTCACTCCTGGAGAGAGGATTTGATGAAGGGTAGCTGGGAAATGCCTTGCCCAGGGCTTGGCACCCTGGAAGGGCTCAGGGAAAGCTGTAGGTTTACAAAGCTGCAGTTCTCTTCGGTCAGGATAGGGAGGGGATCACAAGCTTTGATAGCCAGATGAGCCTTAATGTCAGAGTCCAAAAATCTTACTTGAAGGTAGGGAGGGAAACTGAGGCACAGAGAGGTGAAGCAACTGGCACAGGGTCACACAGCAAGTCGGTCCCAGAGCCAGGACTAGAACCAAGATCTCCTGACTCCCAGCATTCTTTCCACTACACCAATGTGCCTCTCATGAGCGGGGTTCTCATATAGGGGTGAAGCCCCATCTGTGCTGTTGATGTGCTGTGTGACCTTAGAGAAGTCATTGTCCCTCTCTGGGCCTTAGGGTCCTCTGTGCCAACAGGGTCTGAACAGGAGTCTGTTCAGGTGAGGGCACAGGGGATTGGATAATGGGAAAGCATTCTGGGATCCAGATAGCCAAGGGTAGGGTGTGTTCTGGGAACAGGGACTCGGGCCTGGGCTGGGTGGAGCTGGGCTGGATAATGCCCCCTGTCTGCCAGGTTATCCATACCCACAGCTCCTCCTGCTGAGCTGTCCAGCTCCACCTTCCTCCTTTATGAGGCCTTGGTGTATTAAGAAGAAGAGGTGAGGTGGTTGGGAACCAGGCCCCAGAGCTGGAGAAGGACCAGGCCTTCTTACAGTTCTTAGATCAGGAAGTGGAAAGAGCACTTGACGAGGAGTAAGGGAGAATGAGGTTCAGCACCCGAGGCTACTCCCTGTAACTGCCGTGAGGCTTTGGGCTGGTCGGGTGCCTCTGGCCATGTGCTCTCACGTATTTATTGAGCCCCTGTAACAACTGTGCCTGTTGATTGTTGCTGCTGTGTGGACACAACAGCTTCACTTCTGGACAAGGTTAGCAGCTTACACAGCTGGTAAATGACGGAGCTGGGATTCAGTGTGAAGGGCCTAGCACAGAGCTCACTCAGAGTGAATGTTTCAAGCCTCCCTGGTCTCTGATCTTCGTGCAGATGGGGCCTCGGAATCTGCGTGGGTAGCAAGCCTCCTCTACCCTCTGGTGCTTTTTCCAGGATGTTCTTGGACCATACTCTGAGGAATGCTCCAGGGAGCATCTGGGACTGGATTTGGGACTTCAGTCCTGAAAGGCCCAGGCTCCTCCTGGTGGAAATGGGAGGTCCAAAGCTGGTCCTGTTTTCCACCTTCTGCAAGTCCTCCAGCTGCCCCCGCACTTGGCAGGCCTAAAGTTCTTGGCCTGGCACCCTCATCAATTATAGATCCCTAAGGAGCAGAGCTTGTTACGCAAGACTTGTTCCTGTGAAAGCCTGCTCCTCGGAACCAATTCTGTCCTCAGGGTGTGAGAAGGGGCAGGGAGGGGACAGGAGCCACTAGAAAGGGCTGTCGTATGGCCTGGCCCCTCTTGTTCTGTAACCCCCCAGTCCTTAAAAGTACTGCACTTTCCAGAATCGGTCCATCTCTCCTCCTCTTCCCTGTCCTCCTCCACCTCTCAAGACAGAACCCTAGAGACCCTTTGTGGCTGGGTTATTTGAAACCCTTTGTTCAAACAGAATCCAGGCTGAGCTGAGTCAGAGAAGCCCCTGGCCCCACCGAGCCCTTCCGGGCCTCCCTCCCATTTCTTAGATAAGGAACCCAGAGTTCAGGGGGCTGGAGGGGACCAGCCCCAGTCAATACATTTTTCTTTGTTTTATAAGCAGTTTAACATTTTAAAAAATGAAAGATCTTTGTAGCTTTTTTTTCTTTCTCTGACTACAAGAGTAATACAAGCTTTTAGTAAAGTGTCAAACATTATAGAAATACAGGTTTTAGAAAGTGAAAGCTCTCCATGATTCTACTTTTAGAGATATACACCAAATTCAACTTTACAGATATATATATATACATAATTATATATATCTATATATCTATATATATAGATCTATCTATCTACTATCTATATATATATCAAATGGATAATGTTTCTCTCTGAACATACAGCTATGTATATTCATGTATAGATAGGGAACTATCTATCTATATATATCATATATATATATATATCTCATCACTTTAATTTGGAAAGTGACTTTTAAGACCATCCTATTGAATTTTGTTCAAATAATGTGATGCCAATCTCGGCCTAATAATTAGACCATAGAAAGCAACAACCAATTCTGAAGGTTACAGTGAAAATTTCCACCCCCTGTACTTTTAGATCCACTAATGTCTTCCAAGAGCTTGCTTTTATCTTTCTGTTCATGTTTCCAAGTCTAATTTCCTAGATTGGTAAGTTAATTAATCAGGAGATTCATGTCCACCATCATGAAATATCAAGCATCCTTTTACTTTATAAATTCACATACAGAGAATGTATTGAAACCGAGGTTTATGACATAAAACAACCCTTTTCCTTTTTAAAAAAATGTTTCTATTTTTAAATAACAAATAAAAGGCATCCTTGAACAAGTGAATAGTTCAGAAATGTATAAAAAAGAGTTAAGGGCCTTTCTCTTCCGCCATGTCCCCATTGTCTCCTCTCTGAGGAATCCATGGAAATGGTTGGTGCGTCATTCCAGCACCTTTTGGAGAAGCTTTTCAGATCCACTGTCTTTTTAGAATGAAGTGCTTGGATCAGGACTGTCTGTGGACACTCAGGAGTTCCTGGGCTGGTAGACGGGCAAGGCTGGATCCCTGGAAGGGCAAACATGGGAGTACTGCCACCAACTAGCTGGGACCCTGGGTTTAGGGTGTAACCTCTTTAGACCTCAGTTTTCTAGTCTGTGAAGTGGGGCAACGAGAGTCCTTTCCTTAGGGGCTTGTTGTGAGGACCCGATTGCATGTCTGTAAAGCAGGTGCCCCAGCTCCCGGGCATGGACTCCCTAAGTGGCAGCCTCTGTGGTCATTACCAGGTGAGTGCAGGGCTTTGCATCTTCTTCCTCAGCTGCCCTTCCTCACCTGCCCCCCAGCGAGAAGGCCCTTGAAGTAGAGTGGAAGGAAAGGCTCTGTGAACACCTTGGGCAGCCCTGCTCAGCCCAAGGGGATGCTCTTGAAAGGCCTCATGCTGGTACCAAGAAAGGACACCAGGGGGCGCTTCACTCACAATAGGAGAAACCACTCTTCTATTGGACCAACTTTGCTCTGAGCAGTGCCTTGTTGCTGCCTTCCATCCTGGGTGACCCTAGTTACCTTTGCTCTAAGAAAACCTGATGCTGGGGAAAGAATGTGGGCTTTATGGATTCAGTCACACCTGGGTTCGAACCCTAGCTCCATCACTGAGTAGCTGTGAGCTCTTGGGTAAGTCCCTTCGTTTCTGGACTCCACTTTCCTCATCTGTAAGATGGAGATAAGGACACCGTCCTCATAGATGATGCGAGCAACATGCCCAGCACAGTAGGCATTGCACCACTGCTTTTATGCTGCTTACTGTGTGTGGACATAATAAGAGCCCAATTCAAACTCGCTCCCTTGGTCCCCTTGCCCTCATGGAATCTGTGCCTCAAATCAGACTTGGCTTTGCTCTGCAAAGTGAGGTGGCAAAGAGGGGCCTGGACGGGGTGGCCACACTTCTGGCCTTAGTGGGAGCCCTTCTGCCTACACCCCGATGGCACGTGGAGCAAGCTTGGGAATAGGAGGTGAAGTTTCCAGCCTGAGCTTTGCCGTACACTTGCTGACTGCCCTTGAGCGAGTCACTTCACATCTTTGGGCTTCAGTTTACCATGAGTAAAATGGCAGGCTCTGTAAGGACCTTGTCACCTCTGACTTGTCATACTGGGGCTGGGGACTGCTGGGGAGAAAGCCAGCCCCCTTTACCTGGTTTCTCCTGAGCCGAGCGCAGTTCTGACTACTGCAGGGCAGGCCTACTGAAGGCCCCTTCCCTGGGACTTGGTGACCGCTGCAGAGCCTGGCAGAGCAGGGATTTCTGTCCCCATTTCAGAACAGAGAGGCCTGAGGCTCGGAGAGGGGAAAAGACTTACCCAGAGTCACCCAGCACTGTAGTGGCAGGACAGGGACTTGACCCTGAGGTCGGTGCTCTGTACTTGGATGGGACTTGCTACAGTACGGCAGGTGGAGAGAGAAGGGGGGTGTGGGTTGGAACCATCTTCCTAGAGAGCCTGGAAGATGGGAAAGCTTGGAATGAGCATTTCTCAAAATGGCTTTGCAAGACACTTGAGCTGCAAGCAGGATGTGGTGGAGAAGGCAGTTCTTGATTCAGTAAGGTCAGGAAACGCTGCATAAAGCAAAAGGCGGACAGCCCATTTCTTTACAACAGGACTTCTCAGAGCCTGTGTTATGCTGATGTGCACTGTGTAACAAACGGTCAGGGAGCCAGTAAGAAGCATTCCCCGTGGCGCCTGGGTGGCTCAGTCGTTAAGCGACTGCCTTCGGCTCAGGTCATGATCCTGGAGTCCCTGGATCGAGTCCCGCATCGGGCTCCCTGCTCGGCAGGGAGTTTGCTTCTCCCTCTGACCCTCCCCCCTCTCATGTGCTCTCTCTCATTCTCTCTCTCAAATAAATAAATAAAATCTTTAAAAAAAAAAAAAAAGCAGCATTCCCCGTGGCGCCTGGGTGGCTCAGTCATTAAGCGTCTGCCTTCGGCTCAGGTCATGATCCCGGGGTCCTGGGATCGAGCCCCGCATCGGGCTCCCTGCTCCGCGGGAAGCCTGCTTCTCCCTCTCCTACTCCCTCTGCTTGTGTTCCCTCTCTCGCTGTGTCTCTCTCTGTCAAATAAATAAATAAAATCTTTAAAAAAAAAAAGAAGCATTCCCGGTGCTTCTGTGATCCTGGAACCCTTTCCTTGCAGAATAACTTGGAGGACCAGAGTTCCTTAGAACATTCCTTGGGAAATGCTGGTTTTGAGAAAGGAATGTCTGTAGCTTTTCAATTCAGGCAAGTGGCCCCAGGGGTCTTTGTTAGTGGAGTATGAGATTCAAAGGGGTGGCAGCTGATAGAATCTGACCAAGGAATCTGCTGGAAGGCCGCTGGTCCACAGGCCAGAATTTCCTTCAATTCTCCCCTCTCCCCTCCCCCCATATCTGCTTCCCTGGACACTTTGCCCTGGACTGACACTGTCTGCTTGACCCAACAGAAAGGAGGCGTGGCATCAGGATTCAAGCACGTGGTACCCAATGAAGTGGTGGTGCAGAGACTCTTCCAGGTCAAAGGGCGGCGTGTGGTCCGTGCCACCGAGGTGCCCGTGTCCTGGGAGAGCTTCAACAATGGTGACTGCTTCATCTTGGACCTGGGCAACGTGAGTCCTGCCCTGCCTTTTCCCAGGGGCCCCTGAGATGCTTCTGGCCTGGCCGGGCCTGACTCTGGGGAGGGGGACACACCCATGTGAAGACATGCAAAGACATGGGCAGGCAAGCCCCAGGGACAGCAGCCCCCGGGTAGACACATGTTCTGTGCACGAGCCGGACACACCTGCAGAGACTGGAGGACAGAGGTGCCCAGCATGCAGAGACTCCCATGCGTGCAAACTCAAGCCCATCATACACAGGTGCACAGACCTTGTGCATAGTGTACTCGGACTTCGACTGACCTATAGATTCCCCGACATCTTGTGTTCATATGCACATCTCATGTGCCTTACGTATAGTCATTCACAAATGCAGGCATGTGCGAAAACTATCGGCTCTTGCCCACCAGACCCAGACATGCGTACCATGATGAGTGCCTACAACAGAGCCTTGGGTGTGCTGTTCAAGGACCCACATCTATGTGTCTCATGCATGTAGTTGTGCATGCACATTTGTATATGGCAATGTGTGTGGGATGTACTTACCCCAGCCCAGCTTACAGATGTGTGATGCTTGGTACACATTCTTGACATCAGGTGTACTCATCCCTGCAAATGGACATGGCCAGACATTCCACCGCCACCTCATCTATGTATGTGGTGCAATGTCCATGCAAACACAGGCAAGTATATTTAGTGTGAGCCTTTTATTAAAGTATAATAGGTACACAAAAGAGTGTGTGAACCCTGAGTGTATAGCTCAGTGGATTTCTCAAAGTGAACACACTGGTGTAACCGACACCCGGATCAAGAAACAGAATGTCCTGAGCTCATAGAAGCCCTCTCCTGTCCTCATCTAGTCCCTGCAAGCCCATGGGTAACCATAATCCCGAACTCTGAGCAGCGTAGCAGGGTTCCACCCATTTCTGAACTTTATGTACATGGAATCATTCTTTCTTCTGTCTGATCTGCCTGCCCACTTTTGATCAACATTCTGTTTCTGAGATCTATCCATATGGCATTTAATTATAGATTGTTCATTCTCCTTGCTATGTCACACTGAACTGGGCGGATGTGCTCCTATTTATCTATGCTTTTATTGTTTATGGGCACTCAGAAGAGTTTCTGCTTCGAGGCGATTCCAGGCGTGCCCCCCTGAATGTTCTCGCGTGGGTCTTCCGGGGCATGTGCAAATGCACGTCCGTGGAGTGTGCGTCTGGGAGGGGTGCTGTCAAAGATAGCAGTACATGGAGCTCTAGTAGCTACAGCTAAATGGTTTTCCAAAACGGTTGTGCCCATTTCCGCTCCCACCAGCTGGCAGACATTTTTATGCCCATTCCAAGCTGTGCAGTCACACACCCTGGCGCACACGGATCACGCCCGTTGTGCTTGGGTGTGGGCATGTGCGTGCCCCATCAGCCTCGTGGGCAGGCCGAGAACGAGGTGGGCATACACACCCCCTCCTGGCCGTGTCACTGGGCGGGGCTGATAGGAAGGCTGGGGCGCTGCCTGACACAGGGTCCCCGCCCTACAGGACATCTACCAGTGGTGTGGCTCCAGCAGTAACCGATTTGAGCGGCTGAAGGCCACACAGGTGTCCAAGGGCATCCGGGACAACGAGCGGAGTGGCCGGGCCCGAGTGCACGTGTCGGAGGAGGGCGCTGAGCCTGAGGCGATGCTCCAGGTATTTGGGCCGCATCCCGGGGGTGCAGGGTGGGGCCGAGCGTCAGTCTCGGATGCTCATTTTGTCCCTCCATCAGTTGGGCAATCGTGAGGCGAAGTTGTTTTTCCACTAAGCTGGGACTCCTCAGAGAGTGGGGAAGAGCAACTTCCCAGACAGTTCCCAGACTCTGCGGAGAGGTGGGGCTGGAATCCCAGGGCCTGGTGCCTTCTGGGGTTGTGAGCCACACCCTCCAGCTGGGAGGGCCAGGTCCTCCCAAGGAGCTGAGGAGGAGGGTTATGGCATCTTCTGAGAGCAATCCTGGAACTGGAGCCAGATCAGAAAGAGACAACTGACCCAATCCCCTCTTTCCTCTTCTGATCGTTCCTAGTGATTTTTTTTTTTTAAAGATTTTATTTATTTATTTGAGAGAGAGAATGAGATAGAGAGCATGAGAGGGGGGAGGGTCAGAGAGAGAAGCAGACTCCCTGCTGAGCAGGGAGCCCGACGTGGGACTCGATCCCGGGACTCCAGGATCATGACCTGAGCCGAAGGCCGTCGCTTAACCAACTGAGCCACCCAGGCGCCCACGTTCCTAGTGATTTATGGCCCATTCAGGCAATTGCAGGATGGCACTGCCCCCCGTTGTGCTTTGAGGACATATCAATAGAGGCAGAATTCACCAGGAAAAGGAGGAGACCATAAGCTCTGCTCTATGCCCTTTGGCTCCTACTTGTCTGGGGGCGTTGAGTTCCACTTTTTAGGAAGAGCGGAAGGTTATTATGGGGAGGAGCCTGGACACCAACCATGGCTTGGAAGCGGCAGTAGCTGGGGCTGTTGACTCTGGAGTAGCCCAGAATGGAAGAGTGAAAATAGGCTGTGAAATCACAGGGATCTGGGTTCCAATTCTGACTTAGCTACCTCATAGCTGTGTGTACAAGTTACTTGAGCTCTCTGGACTTCAGGTTCCTCCTCTAAAAGGAGAGTGATCATCGGTGCCTCATGGGTGTGAGCATTAAGTGGGATCACCTAAAGGTGTGGCGGGGGAAGGTGTTTATCATTCTGAGAAAGCCTGGGAGGAAATGGGAGCATGAGTATTTGAAGGCCTGTGCTGGGGGTGGAGGAGCTGGGTGTTCTCACGGAGCTCCCGGGGACAGGGCAACAGGGAGGGAAGGACTTGACAGGCAGCTCTGGTCGAGACCCGCACACAGGAGACATGTGAAGAGATGCAGGACGTCTCTGAAGGGGGTCCTACCCTTAGTGGAGGGTGTCATGGTGGATGCCCGGAGTGTCCTTGCCTGCCTGGGGAGGGAGCTCTCTGAGGAGCCCAGGCCCCTCCCTGAGGTCAAGGCCGGACTTTCTTCCCTCTCTCATCTCCTGCAGGTGCTGGGCCCTAAGCCGGCTCTGCCTGCAGGTATGGAAGACACAGCCAAGGAGGATGCGGCCAACCGCAGGCTGGCCAAGCTCTACAAGGTGAGCCTCAGCTGCTCTGTCCCCTGGATGTGGTGTCAGGACAGGGAGGCGGGGGACTTGGTCTTCCCGAGCTCTGCCGCCATGGGACCCGAAGCAGAGCACCCTCGGGCGGGGGCTTGGCTCCCACATGTCTCCAGCGGACATCCAGCTACTTCCTTTGCCTTCCTACACCAGGAATAAGAGAATTTGATCAACTGTAGGTAGACACATTTACATCATGCTCATCTGTGTCGTCTTGGGCGGCACGTAGTCTTTCTCTAGGTCTCAGTTTCCTCATCTGTAAAGTGGGTGGGGAGTAGGACAGTAAGGCCAACTTTGCAGGATTTCTAGGAGTCCACAGAGAAAACATGGGAAAATGTTTAGGAAAATACTTGGGGAAATACTATAGAACTGGGCGTGTGTGTATGTGTGTGTGTGTGTGTGTGTAGTTACTTTAGTTATAATTTATTTCTTGTGATTTTTAAAACTCAGGCTGAGCTTGAGCTGAGGAACTCTGGCCTCATGACTGAGCTCTGGGTGAAAGCCTGGCCTAGCCCATGATACTCATGTCAAGCCCTCAGCTTATTTGTGGTAAAATCACAACAAAATGGGGTGCATTTTCCATCACCTCCAAAGAAACACCACATTGATTTTTATTCTGATTATAAAGAAATGTATATTCATTGAAGAAAATAGTAAGCAATACTCCAGAGCATAAAAAGAAAATTAAAGTCAATGAAGTTTCACTAGTTTAAGATAACAAGTACTATTTTTAAAATGTTTTAATTATAAAAGTAACAAAACTCAATTTTAAAAAAACCAGTCTCTCCCGTACCCTTTTTAAGGGTTACCATGGTTACACAGCTATCATTTTAGTGAAAGAAGGTCCAGATTACATCTTTCTGTATCTAATTACACACTTTTCCACCTCTGTTTGGTATAAATGGATCCAAAGTATTCATGCTTTTCTGTGACCTTCTTTTTCCCTCTCAGCGTGGCCGGGAATATCTTTCTACAACAGTGATCTAGATGGCCCTTTGTAGTGGCTCTGTTGTATTCTATTTTATGAATGTAAGAATCTCAACAGACATTTATGGACACTAGGATGTATCCACCCTTTCTGATTGCAAATAGTCCCTCTCTGTGCACTTGTGCTGAGTAAAGCCTTAGGGCAAGTTCCCAGACGTGGATTTTGGGGTCAAAGCCTGAATAATAAGTCAGTGATTGAAAATACCAGTTTTGGAGTCAGATTGCCTGTCTTCGAATCCCAGGATGGCCTTCTAGCTGTTCAGTTACTTAAACCTCTCTGTGCCCTGGTTTCCTTGTGAATAAAATGGGGGACACTGTAGGACTATCGCAGGGTTGCTACAAGGATTAAAGGAGTTCTACAATGGCATAAATTATTAAATTATACAAATTGCTCAGAACAGTGCCCAGTGCATAGTAAGTACTCAGTAAGTGTAGAGCGTTTGTTACTTAAAGTTCTGATACATTATTAAACTGCACTCTGGAAGGGCTCCCAGATTATCTGGAACCTTGTCAACACTGGGGATTGTCAGTGTTTTGAATTTTGACTAGCATGGCACACTTTCATTTTAATTTCCTGAAAGCTTTTCATTTTGGAATAATTTGAAGGTTTGCAGAAAAATTGCAAAGATAGGATGGAAGGTTTCCACATATCCTTCATCCGGCTTTTCCTTAACATCTTACCATAACCAGAGACGTTTGTCAACACCAAGAAACTGACACTGATTCAACACTGTTAACTAAACAACAGACTTGATTCGGGTTTCCCCAATTTCTCATTCCTGATTCCAATCCAGGATACCACACTGCATCTGCATTTATATCTTTCTACCTTCGTTTTTTGTTTTTTTTTTTTAACGAATGACATTGACTGTCTCCTCGGCCAACTGTACAAATCTCCTGTGCCACCTGCATGCCCACGTCTTACCCCACTTCCCTTTCTGTGTGCAGTTTCCACGTTACATGTGTATGTGGGTTGCAGGTGTGATTTTTGGCAAAGCAGAGAAGGGGAAAGAAAACCTGAGTATACCTCAGAGCTTGGGGACGTGGGTCTGGGTGTTACTCTCCCGTGTTTTGGGGGTGGCCGCTGGGATGTGGGCCAACCCATGTGTCAGCCTGGGGGTCCCACCTGGGCAGGCCGAAGTGGTGGAGGTCACTCATGTTCTGGGCCTCCTGTCCCTCGTCCCCTCAGGTCTCCAATGGTGCGGGCACCATGTCGGTCTCCCTCGTGGCTGATGAGAACCCCTTCGCCCAGGGGGCCTTGAGGTCTGAGGACTGCTTCATCGTGGACCATGGCAGAGATGGGAAAATCTTTGTCTGGAAAGGTACTGGGGGCAGGGGAAGGGTTTCTGACAGCCCCCAGGCCCTCGTGGGAGCTCCTACAGCCCTGGGAGGGTAGAGTGTGTGTGGCAGGCACCCTGGGGCACAGCAGGCTCCAGAATAGCAATCGAGTCTTGTTCTGAAGCCAGTGGCTTTACAATTGACTCGCTTTGTGATCTTGGGCACTTGACTTACCCTCTCTGGGCCTCAGATTTCCCATTTGGGCTAAAACCAGTGTTTCCCATGTATGTTATAACACCAGTTCTCTCAGAGGCTAATTGGCAGCCTGTAAAGAAAAAAAAAAGTGTATATTTCTGTGGTCAAATAAGTTTATGGGCAACACTGCTAACAGGCTTGTTTACTGCAGGCCTTTTAAGAACCTTTAACTTGCTAATGTATATTGGGGCTTTTCACAAAAGTGATCTGGTTTCTATTTGGGAAATGCTGTGCTAGGGGTCCATGGAATCTGTGGGGAATGTCCTGTGGGATTGATGATGAGAGGCTCTTGGAAAACGTTGGCCCAGATGCTTCTGAGAGGACCCCATCGGCATCCTGCTTGGATGCTCTACCATTAGTCCTGGGGACGAGGACAGAAGGGGGAGGGAGGCAGTGGGTGCACAGAGAAGGGCAGAGAGGAAGAGAGAGATTGAGCACTTATGGCCATTATTATTATTATTTTTTTAAAGATTTTATTTATTTATTTGAGAGAGAGAGTACATGAGAGGGGTGAGGGTCAGAGGGAGAAACAGGCTCCCTGCCGAGCAGGGAGCCCGATGCGGGACTCGATCCTGGGACTCCAGGATCATGACCTGAGCCAAAGGCAGTCGCTTAACCAACTGAGCCACCCAGGCGCCCGGCCATTATTATTATTCTTTGGACCCCTCAGCCTTGGCAGTAGGAAGGCTGGGGACTGCGGGTTGGCACCTGCTGGCCAGGAGCTGTGCAGGCATGGGGAGGCTCTCAGGTTGGCATGAACTTCAGACTGGGGAGAGGGGGGAGGCCCCCACTGTGGACAGGTGGCCTAGGAGCAGGAAGGGGGCCCGAGGGTGTGGTGTGTGGACTTCAGAGTCACAGCTTTCCCTCTTGCTGTGTGGCCTTGGACGAGTCAGCTAACCTCTCTAAGACCCTGGTTTTCTTATATGTCAGTGGGACAAGTTAATAATGATCTTCATCACAAAGGGTCATTGTGTGAATTAAATGAAATCAGCTATGGACAGTTCTGAGCACAGAGTACATGCTCTGTAAATGGGCCACAACGGTTGCTGTGGTTACTACCGTCACTTAGGACCCCCAGCTGGACCCCCAGGGGCTCTAGGAGCAGTCATCTCTGCGGGGAGGGGTCTGGTCTTGGCTGTCTGCAGCATCAGAAGAATAGGGAGGGAGGTTCGGCTGCTGCTTCCGCTGGACCATTGGATGTTAGGACATAGCACTGACCCCGGGTGCGTCACCCCCACCTGCCGACAGGCAAGCAGGCCAACATGGAGGAAAGGAAGGCTGCCCTCAGAACGGCCTCCGACTTCATCTCCAAGATGGACTACCCCAGGCAGACCCAGGTGAGCCTTGGAGCCAAGCCGCACGGGGAGGACAGGTCCAGGTCGGCGGCGGTGGGGCTGGGGCGGGCCTCCCCTCCCCGCCTCAGTGCGGACTGGGTGTCTGAGTCTCCTCCGAGGACCTCTGCCTGGCAGCCCCTGTCCTCAGGGGGACCTGAGCCCGGCCCCATCCTGCCCTTCCCTCACCTGTCCAGGTCTCCGTCCTTCCCGAGGGTGGCGAGACCCCGCTGTTCAAGCAGTTCTTCAAGAACTGGCGGGACCCAGACCAGACAGACGGCCCAGGCTTGGCCTACCTCTCCAGCCACATTGCCAATGTGGAGCGCGTGCCCTTCGATGCTGCCACCCTGCACACGTCCACTGCCATGGCAGCCCAGCACAGCATGGATGACGACGGCTCAGGCCAGAAACAGGTGCCTGGGGGATTGCGTGGGGGTGTCCAGGCCCCTCCTGTGCCCCCTCCCAGGCACCTCTGGCTCATGCATTGCCTCCTGCTTCCCTGAGGCCCTTCCTCTATGAGGTTTTGACCACAGTCTTGGTGGTTGGGATTCTTTTGCCTCAGTTAATTTTTACAGCCAATATACCCCAAGCACCTACTGTTTGCCAGGCCCCAGGCCAAGTGTCTCAGACGTCACCCTGCCAGCAAGGAGTGCCTGGTGCAAGCACAGCAACAGCTGATTGCTCAGACCTGTGCTGTCGGTGGAAGACTGGAGGCGAGCACACAGATTATGGGAACAGAGAAAGGGCAAAAGGGGTGGGGTGGTTGGAACAGTCTTCACAGAGATGGGGACCCTTCTGTTGGGCCTCAGAGGGTGAGTCAAAGTTTGCTGCCAGAGAGGAAGAATGGTGGGTATTCCAGGCAGGGAACTGTCCCAAGAGCATAGGGCTGACTGCATCCTCAAGGAAGGGCCTTGAATGCCGTGTCCAGGACCGTGGACTTGATCCCATAACCAGTGGGTGCAAGTGAGGGTTTTTTCTTTTTCTTGCTTTAAAAGCAGACATGCAACAAGCTCAATTCTCTGCGTTCAAAACTTGCTGTGAAAATGAATTAGAGGCAGGAAAATGAAGGTTGAGACCCTATGAGGAGATGTTTGTAATTGTATAGGTAAGAGAAGACAGCCTGGCTCCCAGGAAGCCACGGTGAAGATGGAGGGGTGGGGGCTGGGGTTCAGAGATGTTTATGAAGTAGAGTCTACTTGTTTGTTTCTATTCTACATGATAGAAACAGCAAAAGTGTTCATTTTTATTTATTCTTATTTTTGCCATTGGTATAATTATCATTCATTCATACTTCAGTGGGAGGGCAGGATGCAGTAAAAATGTTCAGGGTAGCACAGGTGAAAAGAGCTCTGGCAGCCTGGCTGAGTGACCCTCACTCTTCTCACCTATAAAATGGGGTTTAATCCCACCCCTCACCTAGAATTTTCAAGGTCTGGAGATTCTTGGTCTTGGAGGGCGCAGTGTCTCCGAAGTACCACCAGGTGGCGCTGCAGGACCTCATGACCGCTTGGGAAAACTGTCACTGGAGCTCTGGGAAGACACGTGCCAGCAGGGTCATTCTGAGGTCACCTAGGGATGCCCCTGCTTCTGGAGGTGATCTGTAAAATCCAGATAACTCCCTAACGATGCCGATGACCGTATCGCTAATAATCACTCAATCACAATTCTAATAATGAGAGTGGCTGCCAGCTACACGGCGGTCGTCTCCCTGTGCCAGGCACGGTGCTGGACTTCCGAGAGTGAACTCACTTGATCCTCACGACCCTTGGAGGTGGGCACTCACTGTGTTACCCTCGCTGAAAGCACGGCCTAAATACCACCGTGCAGCTCCCCATGCCTGTGCTGACCACTCCGAGGAGGAACTACGGGGTGGGGTGGGGGTGTCATGTAAGGATCCGGGGTTTGAATCCTAGTGGCTCAGTGATTGGGGCAAATTCTTTAGGTTCAGCCTGAGCCCAAGTGGAGCCGCGTATAAAAAGCTTGTCCTGTTGTGTAACCCTGACCCACCACCCCGCGGTTCCCCACTGGCCTGAGTTGAGGGGGTCTGGGTGGGGGGAACGGCACCGCGTCTGAGCCTGGCCTTGTCCTGGCAGATCTGGAGAATCGAAGCCTCCAACAAAGTGCCTGTGGACCCCTCCATGTACGGGCAGTTCTACGGTGGGGACAGTTACATCATTCTGTACAACTACCGTCACGGTGGCCGTCAGGGACAGATCATCTACAACTGGTGAGGCTGTGGGGTCATGTGCTGGGGGATGGGATGTGGGGGGGGGCTCCGACTGGGCCCTGAGCGTGGCATGGGGCTGAGAGGCCTGCGGTGGAATGGCTACACTGTGAGGGAGGGCTCCGATCCTCAAGGCAATGCCTCTTGTCTTATTTCTCGTAACAACGTTTAAACCGTTCTTCCAAAAATATGACATGTCCATTGTAGGAGATGCAGTGAGTAGGGAGAAGCAAACAGAAGACCCCTCCCACAATTCCACACCAAGCACTGTACCTACCACGTGTTTTCTCATCTAAAAATTTAAATTCCAAACGAAGGGGGAGACAAACTATGGGAGACTATGGACTCTGAAAAACAAACTGAGGGTTCTAGGGGGAGGTGGGGTGGAGGGATGGGTTAGCCTGGTGATGGGTATTAAAGAGGGTACGTATTGCATGGAGCACTGGGTGTTATACGCAAACAATGAATCATAGAACACTACATCAAAAACTAATGCTGTAACATATGGTGATTAACATAACATAATAATGAAAAAATTCTCTTTAAAAAAATTTTTTTTTAATTCCATTAAAATGGGCAATGCATTCACAAAATTCAAAAATCAAGACAATAAAAGGGTATCTGTTGAGAAATCTTGTTCCCATCCCAACCCCTTTCACCCCATTCTCCAATCCCCACCCCTCTGTAATGGCTTTCATTTGTTTTTTATATATATTCTTCCAGTAATTCTTCCTGCAAATAGGACTATATTACCTAGTTCCCGCCCTTCCCTACCCTTCAAAGGATAGCATACTGTGTATATTGTTATGTACTTTGCTTTTTTCACTTAGTACTTCCTGGAGATGGACCCATGTCAGTACGGAGGGTATTTCCTTGTTCTTTTTTTTTTTTTCTTTTACAGCTGCATAATATTCTGCTGTGTGGCTACACTGTTGCTTGTTTAACAAATTCCTTGTGAATGCATACTTGGGTTGATTCCAGTCTTTTGCTATTACAAGCATTGCTATGATTAGTGACCTTTAAACAAATATCATTTGAATGTGTAGAAAAATGTCTGTAGGGTAAATTCCCAGAAGTGGGATTGCTGGATCAAAGACTAAATGCAGTTGTCATTTTGATAGATGGTGCCCAGTTTCCCTAGATGGACTTTGTAGCATTTTGCGTTCCCAGCAGCACCAGTGAGTCTGTTTCCCCATGGCCTCACTGGTGGACTATGTTGTCAAACTTTTGGATGTTTGTCAACCTTATCGTTGATAAGACAGTATCTCAGTATATTTTTAACTTGTATTGCTCTTACTATACCATCTCAAAACTTTTTTTTTTAATTGATTTATTAGAGAGAGAGAGCACATGAGAGGGGGGAGGGTCAGAGGGAGAAGCAGACTCCCTGCTGAGCAGGGAGCCCGATGCGGGACTCGATCCCGGGACTCCGGGATCATGACCTGAGCCGAAGGCAGTCGCTTAACCAACTGAGCCACCCAGGCGCCCCTCAAAACTTTTTGATGATGGTTGGATGTCTTCCTCTTTAAATTTTTTGTTTTGACATAACTTGAGGCTTCCTGAAAAGTTGCAAAAATGGTACAGTTTCCATGTACCGATTACACATCTCCCTCCCTGTGGTATCTTACCTAACCAGAATACAATGATCAAAACCAGGAAATTAACATAGTATGCAATACTATTTACCAATCTGTAGACCTTCCTTGGATTTCACCAGTTGCCCCACTCATGTCCTCTTTCTGGCCTGGGATCTAACCCAGGATCCCATATGGCACTTAGGCATCATGCCTCCTCAGTGATTAATCACCAAGTCCTAATCTGTGACAGCTCCTCAGTCTTTTCTCTCGTGACTTTGGTACTTTGGAAGAGTGCTGGTGGGTTATTTTGTAGAATGCCTCTCCATTTGACAACGTCAGACTTTTAAAAGCAGCTTCAAAGAATTTTTTTTTTTGACTAGGTAATACATACACATGGTACAAAATTCAGAAGGCATTTTTTTAAAAAACGGTAGCTGCGTCCTCAACTTGATTTGTCAGATTTTGTTTGCTTCTATAGATAACACATTAGTTATGGGAAATTTGGACAGTATAGGAAGAGGTGGGGTGGAAAGCGAAGCCCCTGCCCAATCTCCCCTCTCAGGGCGAGCAGCTTGGATCCTTTTGGGGGACATCTGCACGGACTTCTCTGAGCAGGTTCACATGAGGCTATGAGTACTGATGTCTTTTCCCTGCGAAGGGGCTCATGTCCCACTTGCTGTTCTCTGACCTGTCTGTCCCCTGTGAGAAATGTCCTGGCCGCCTTTCTCCGTCTTGGCATCTCCGGGCACCTTCCCTCATGGCTGCTCTGCCTGGGATGAGCCCCCTGGCCCCCCACAGGGCACATTTAGGATAAGAGACCACTGGTTTTGCTCAGATCTCAGAAGAAGGCCAGGTGCTGCGCTGGGATTGTGGCGTGTGGGTTTCTCAAGGCCCGGGACCAGGGAGACACTCTGGGCTTCTGTGCAAACCTCGGTGCTGAGTATCACCTCCTCTCTCAGGCAGGGTGCCCAGTCCACGCAGGATGAGGTCGCTGCGTCTGCCATCCTGACTGCCCAGCTGGATGAGGAGCTCGGGGGGTCCCCTGTGCAGGTGATGCACCTCGTCCATGGGGTCACTCCTCTAGCTGACTGTCCACCCACCCCACAAACATTTGTGCAGGGCTTCCGTGTGCCCGACACCATCTGCAGCCCTGAACACACAGGTCGCGCCCCTGCGCTCATATGGTTTGTAGTGTGGGGAGGAGAAAGATGTTCAGACATTCAGGAGAGGCAGTGTGGCCACTCAGTCAGAGGGCGGATGTGGAGGCAGCCTGCTGTCTTACCTTTGAACCCTGTCTTACTTCTGGGCGACCAGGAATGAGTCACTTAGCCTCTCTGTACCTGTGTAGTCTCAAAGTATCCTCTCTCTGCCCCAGGATTGCCTTGCAGATGAAGAGTTAATCTTAGTAAAGCATTTAGAGCCATACCTGGCCCCCATAATAGTCCCCAGTTACATGTGTGTTAAGTAAGGACATAATAGATCCCTGGGAGGATCTAACTGGATTAGACAAGGACCTCCTTAGGAAGATACTTTTCTGCTGGGACCCAATGGGTGAGTAGGAATTGGGCAGGCACATTTCAGGCAGAGGAAAGAGTATATGCAAAGGCACTGAGGTCAGAGGGGGCATTGAGCAGTAGACCAAGGGACCGAGTGCCATGAGAGAAGTCTCGAGAGGTACGCAGAGGGGCCAGACCACCCAGAAGCCATGGTGAGGATTGACCTTAACCCTGAGAACAAGGGGATATTGCTCCCTGGTAAATGTGATGTGAAGGGATTTATAGGTTTAAGAGGTCCCTCTGGCTGTACAAGAGGGGTCTCTCCATGTCTAGAAGCTCTATTCTCACCCCTCTGCCGTCTTTCATGCCCTGAGCTGGCGTCACCATTCTGGAAGAATGTCCATGAACAACCCATGTGTTTCTATTTAAGGGAATATTTGCAAACATTGGTTCTCTTTGTTCTTGGACTAGACTCAGGGTCAGCAAGGCAGGTCCTCATGGGAAGGGAGGGCAGCCGAGGCAGTGCCCGGGGGACGTGAGGCAGTGGCGTTGTCTCCAGCTTCCCGGGGACTCCCCATTTCCCCGCCCAGCTCCCGTGTGCTGTGGGGTCATGCGCCCCACCACGTGCAGACACCTGCGTGCTGGCCTTGTTTGGAGGATAGGCCTGGGCCACGGTGGTTGGGCTGGGGGGTGAGCTTGCTGCCGCACGGAAGGACGAATACCCGCACTCTCCTTGCCTGACTTGCTGTCCTGTCACCCTGCCAGAGTCGTGTGGTCCAAGGCAAGGAGCCAGCCCACCTCATGAGCCTGTTTGGCGGGAAACCTATGATCATCTATAAGGGTGGCACGTCCCGTGAGGGCGGGCAGACAGCCCCTGCCAGCACCCGCCTCTTCCAGGTCCGGGCCAGCAGCTCTGGAGCCACCAGAGCCGTTGAGGTAAGGCCCAGGCCCTGAGCCCCAGGAGGGACTGGCCTACTTGAAATCTCCATGCTCGATGGGCAGATGTCTGGGCACAGGACTGGTTGGGGGAGGGGGCGGTTGGGTCAGGAGTTAAGAAGGAGGTTTTTGTAACTTCCCTGGCCTGGCAAGCAGAATTGTATGTCTTAGACTTCCTCATGTCTCAAGGATGCCCGGGGCTCCTTGCATACCTTCCATAATGGAAAGTTCACTACCTAACAGGTAGTCCATTCTTCACCATCTGGACACTTCCTGATTATATGCCACGTGGTCTCTGTCCCTTTTATGGCAGAAGATGCAGACCTTAACATACTCCTACAGGATGCTCAGAGCAGCCTAGAGGAGAATGGGACTATCACCTCCTTTGTTCTGGGCACTCAACTTCTGTTAATGCAGCCCAGAATTCTAGAATGACCGTGTTGAGCCACAGCACGTTAATGAATCATGGGAATCAACTAAGCCCTTCATTGTCCAAAGTCTGTGCTCTCAGCTGTGATGGGGGTGCTCTTCCAAGTCTCCATCTAAGAGCTGGTCCTGCTGCAGGGTCTCCTGGGCAGTAAGGAGGGGGCTGAGGACTTTTGGTCTGGTTTCTGATTAATCGAGCGCTGCCTTCCCAGATAATTCCTAAGGCTGGTGCGCTGAACTCCAATGATGCCTTTGTCCTGAAAACTCCCTCGGCCGCCTACTTGTGGGTGGGTGCCGGAGCCAGTGAGGTGGAGAAGACGGGGGCCCAGGAGCTGCTCAGGGTCCTGCGGGTCCAACCTGTGCAGGTGGCAGAAGGCAGTGAGCCAGGTAGGAGCTGGGGGCGGAGGGGCCTGCTGCTCTCTGGGGACTGCAGCTCTTAGGTTCCCTCCCTTCTTTCTGCTTGGGGGGTGGGGCTCTGGATCCTCACCCCTTCTAGTGCCTGTCCCCGAAGGAGTGCTCAAGAAAAGCAGGTTGAGGGCTATGGTCAGTGAGAGGGAGGCCTTCAGGAGCTACGAGAAAGGAGAGTTCGGTGTGGGCTGGGGCATTCAAGGAGGGCTGCTGGAAGAGGTGGTCACTTGCTAGGAAGCCTTGAAAGACAGGCAGAAGTAGCAGCCTCTCCTAATCTTCAGAATCTCCAAGGATAGAATTGCCACAAGCCTGCTCTGTTTCCCGAATATAGGTGGGAACATCTTCTTTACGCCAGCCCTCAGTCTCTCTGCTCTTGCTATGAGCCCATTCCTTCCCGCCTGATGCTCAGTAGAAGTGGGGAGGAGCAGCTCAGTCTTCAGCTGCACTGTCCAGTGGGACTTTCTGAGAGGCTGGACATGTTCATACCTGCCCAGGTCCAATATGGTGGCCACTAGTCACATGTGGCTACTGAGCACTTGAAATATGGCTCCTGGGAATTAATGAGAATGAGGAACGGAATGTCTAATTGTATTTAATTTTAATGAACTTAAATAGCCACATGTGGACAGAGCAGGTGTAGTGGAAAGAATCGAGGGGGGTGGGGTGGTGTGGGTTGGAGCCCGACAGGATTTGTACCCTGGCTTTCCCACTTACTAGCTGTGTGATGTTGGGTGAGTGGATTACCCTCTCTGAGCCTCCGTCACCCTGTCTGTTGAGCAGGGATGATTATCCCCAGCCCACAGTGCTGTCGTCATTCAGAAGCCAGAGGTAGTCCTGCCTGTGTGCGTGCTGCCAAGTCGGCTCTCTGGTCTCTGTTTCATCACCTTCAGATTCCCTCAGGCCCTCTCCCTCTCTGGTCCCCTGGGTGGAGGGGGGTTGAGAGCACTGGGTCGTTCTAGGGCAGGGTTTTTACCATGAGGTCCGATGAGCGTGCTGGGGGAGGTGGTGTCAGGGGACCAACTGCTGTGGTCTCCCCTCACAGACAGCTTCTGGGAGGCCCTGGGCGGCAAGGCTGTCTACCGCACGTCCCCGCGGCTAAAGGACAAGAAGATGGACGCCCACCCTCCTCGCCTCTTTGCCTGCTCCAACAAGATCGGACGTTTTGTGGTGAGCCCCCGCGGAGGTCTCTGCCTCTGCTCCCCCATCCCCCATGGGGAGGCGGACAGCATGGAGGAAGGATCCCCTGCCGGCTGGAGCAACTCCTTCCTGGGTGCAAACCCAGGGAGCCCAGTCAGGGGAAGGAGCCTGGGGGGAGCGGGGGCTGGTGAGCTTTCATTAACCCCTTCTGTTCCTTCCCAGATCGAAGAGGTTCCTGGCGAGCTCATGCAGGAAGACCTGGCCACAGATGACGTCATGCTCCTGGACACCTGGGACCAGGTGGGTGAAGGACAGAAGGTGTAGGCTGTCTGGGCTGAGGGAGTGGGAGGAGCTAGACATCCAGCTCTAAGATCAGTTGCCAGGTGTTACTGGAAAGGCCCCCGTGCTGCAGTTGAGTCCCTTCCCCCTTCTGGGCCTCCATTTCCTCCTCTGCAAAATGGGAGTGATGGTACCTACCTTGCCTCATTCACTAAGATGAGATGTAGATTAGATCACATCACAAACTGCAAAGTACCATATAAATGCAAATCAGTTGACCAGCGTTCTCTCCCAGGCCTTAGCGGAGTGTGAACTCTTACTTTAAATCTATTGATGAAGAAACTTGAATTTAGCATGTCATATGCAGGCATAAACTGTCCACAGAGTGACATCTGGAAGTTTCAGACTGCATCTCCTTCTGTTTTAGAAGGCTCTGAGCTCTCTGCTTCTTCTCCTAGGGAAGACTATTGTGTAGGACCGGATGGGGATGGAGCCATTCAGTCGACTAATATTAACTGAGCACCTGCTTCGTGCCAGACACTGATCCGGGTGCTGGGGATAGAGCAGACACTCCCCTGCCCTTACGGGGCTTACGTTCTCGTGGGGATGGCAGTCAATGACCCTTCCTATCAGCGTTATTGGTTACAGATGGCAGGCCCAAAGGCATAAGTCTCCCCACTACCTCTGCTTGGGATGCCCAGTGGGAAGATCGGTGCCAGAATGTTCACAGCTTGAGCCCTTCAGCTATTGTTACCATTTGCTCCCCTGGCTACATAATCTGTTCGTTCATCTGCTTATTCATTCACTCAGCCAGCATTTCCTACACCGTCTTCTAGGAACAATGCTGGAGTCCTATGATGAGCAAAATAGACACAGTACCTGCCACGAAGGGGCTTCTAGCTCAGCAGGGAACACATTTGTAGATAAGAGAAATCAAGTCTGGTGTTTTATTGTCTAATATCAGTGTATCAGTGACAGGTGCTTTTTAAAATATGTTAGAGATGCATAAATATGTTTGTATTACAAAACTTGCATTCAAGCTCAAAACTTCTTTTTTACTTAGCCTTAGACCTATGCGGCCCAGACACACAGAAATGGCACGTAGCAGGCTCAGGGCATATTTGTTGTAAGCATGTGTTTGGCCACTCACTTGCTGATCCCTATAGAGGGATCATTCATGCACTTCTAGAGAAGGATCTCAACCTCCGTGCCTGATGCACGTGGTCAGCAATGTTAGTGAGTGAGGGGCTGGGATGGGGGGGACACGAGCTGCTGGAGCTCGAGGCAAACTGGAACTGCTCGTCTGAAGTGGGGGCAGGGGAGCTGCTGCTCAGCTTCATCCACACAAAGGTGAAGGCCAGATCCTCCAAGTTTTCAAGAGAACTGGCAACTCTAGATGTTAATGTAAGCTGGTAATTAAACTTGTCTAAAAAGACGTTGCAGACCAACATGTGATGGTGGGTAGGCTGACAAAGCATGCTGGTGGGTCACCAGTTTGCAGACTTGGTTCCAGATCCTTCCAGTCCTGGTCTGTGGGCTCTGTCAGCTGCGGGCTGTGTCCCACATCCAGCACCCGGACCCTCCCTGTGGCTGGGACCTTCCTACCCGCCTCATTTCACATCTCACTCTAGGTCTTTGTCTGGGTTGGAAAGGATTCTCAAGAAGAGGAGAAGACAGAAGCGTTGAGCTCTGGTGAGGACCGAGTGTGCCTGTGGGTCTGTGTCCTGTGGTGTGGTGGGAACAGCTTCCCACATGGGTCTGGGGAGTTTCTGACTAGAGCCCTAGTAGCTGACCAGATCTGATTGGGAGCTGGAACCCTAAAGCTGGTTCTTTACTATCTCCCAGTAGGGGAGAGCAGGAGTGAGAAATGATATAAACTTTGTGAAGGAGGAAGTTGAACTGTGACCCCTGTCCCTTCTGGGGTTCACAGGCAGGGTGGTGGAAGAGAGCCATGTGGGGTCATTGCCCTTAAGGGATGGTGGTGTCTAGTGCAGGGACTGGGCATTGGAGACAGTAAAACCAGAAGCCTAGGCAGCTCCTGCCCCGAAGCACCTCTCCCTGGGGAAGGAGTCACTAAGGATTTCTGGGGTTTCCTTTTCCTGCACATGTGTATCTACAGCTAAGCGATATATCGAGACGGACCCAGCTAATCGCGACAGGCGGACCCCCATCACCATCGTGAAGCAAGGCTTTGAGCCTCCCTCCTTCGTGGGCTGGTTCCTCGGCTGGGATGACAGCTACTGGTCTGTGGACCCGTTGGACAGGGCCATGGCTGAACTGGCAGCCTGAAGGAGAGACCCCACCCCTGCCCCCCGTCAGTGCCTTTTCTAACAGTCCATCCGTCGGAGACCTTACAGCGAGCAGGGCCTCTCTGGTGTGTGTGAGTGTGTTTTTACCGTAGCCTAAAACAGCCACGTGAAAATTCAGGGTCCTTGCGAAAATTGTCTCAAGTATCTGTGCTTTTGGAAAATTGAATTCAATAAAAAGCTTTTGGAAGTGCGTGAGCCTGCCACGGCCCCGTCTGTCCTGGTGATTCTTCTGGAAGTGCCCAGGGAGGGGCCTTGCCTTTGCCCTTGCACTGGTGGATGAGCTTCACTCATGCTGGGTGTGAATCCCGGACCTTCGAGAAGCTGATGCCAGGATGAGGTGGGACGTGCAGAGAGATGGCTCCAGGGGAACGGCCTGTGTGGAAGGGACTCGGGAGGGGGCCCACCCCAGATGGCTGTGTAGCCCAGGCAAGTCTGGCAGAGCTTGTCGGGGAATGCTTGAGCCAAAGGAAAAAAACAAAAAGACCCAAAACTGCCAAAAGAAAAGCTTTTTTAATTGCATAGTCCCATTTTTGCTATTTTTTATTGTGGTAAACTACATATAATACTCATTTTGACCATTCGTAAGTGGCATTCAGTAGCATTAAATACGTTTACGGTGTTGTGAGGTCACCACCACGATCTGTACCCAAACCTTTTTCATATCCCCAACATACATGGTGTGCCCATTACACAATAACTCCCGTTCCTCCCTCCTCTCTGCTCCTGGTAACCTTTATTCAACTTTCTGTCTCCACGGATTTGCCTTTTCCCATACAAAATTTGCCCTCTGTGTCTGGCTTGTTTCACTTAGCTTAATGTTTCCAAGATTCATATATTTTGCAGCAAATATCACATTTTCATTCCTTTTTGTGGCTGACTACTATTCCATTGTGTGTATACACCACATCTGGTTTATCCATTCATCCATCGGTGGGCACTCAGGTCATTTCCACGTTCTGGCTATTGTGAACAAGACCACTGTGGACACAGGGGTGCAAATATCTGTTTGATTCAAAGTGTTCCTGAGCCACAGTCCCATCAGCCAGTGAAGGAGCTGCGCTCCCCCCAGGAGCGGCTGTGGTGTCTTATCTCCCCACTCCACACCGTCATCAGGAGGCGTGGCTTTGGTGCACCTGTGGGGACAGAGCTCAAAGCCAGCAGCTGGACCCCGTAGCCATTTGCATTCGCTGCCTAGAAGCCTGGACAAGGTGCCTTCTCCCAGCCATCATGCCCTGTAACTACTCTGCCTACACCTTCCTGGCTTCCTCTGCCTTCCGTGAGTCATTCTGCTGCCCCAAAGCTATTTGGAGAAATCTCCTCGGCTACCGACGTTACCGTCACAGAAGGTGCCCCTGAAGGCTCCCAAAGCCGTGGGAGAGGGACTTCCTCTGTGCCCCACTTTGCCCCCCCCTCCCCCCCCGCAGGCCCTGAATCTCTGCTCACGCTCAGAGTGTCACAAAATCCCTTTTAGACTTTTCCATGAGCTTCTTCTAGAACTTTTCTCCATGGATGTTCCAAACCAGAGCAAGGAACTGCTGTGGAACAGATCCCTTTCCCTCCCCTCTATCCTTCTGGTCTTTTCTCCCCACGTTCTCCGCGATTTTGTTCCCGTGCCACCTGTCCTGATCCCCACCTGTTCCAGAGGGAGTCTCCCATTCCTGGGGCTGGGTCAGGGAACAGAGGCCAGTGTGAAGGTTTATACGGTAGGAAGGGTGTTTGTGTTTACACTGCCATTTCCAGAGCTGCTGCTCACTCAGCTCGCCCAGGGAGCTTTTTAAAACCATAGGTGCCCCAGGGGCCCTACCTCCAGAGATTCTGATTCATCGCAGAGGTGACAAGGGAGTGGAAAAGGAATTTTCCAGGTGAGACACGGGGCGGGGTGGGGTGGGGTGCTCCTTGCATTTCAGGCAGACTGTGCAGCAAGTACAGAGGGAGTGATGAGGGAGAACGGTATGCTCAGGGACAGCCCGTAAGGCCAGAGCAGCTGGGGAGGGCTGGGCCTCCCATCTGAGAGGTGGGCAGGGCCCAGGGGAACCTCAACTACCATGCGAAGGGGTTTGGACCTGATCTTTTAACTCCTGCCTCGCCCCAAAGGGTTACTTTCACAGTCAAAGTGATCAACTTGACAAATGCAGAGTTCTGGAACAACAGCAGCATTTTCACCTGGAGCTTCTAGAACCTTCCCTAAGAGGCAGGTGGAGGCCTGTCTAGACCAGCAGGCTCACATCCTGAAAACTTGTGAGAGGACGAATTGCAAGTAGACCTGCCCCTGAATTCATTTCCTCTAGTGCCATTCGAGGTGGTTTATTGGCCAGTTTCAGTTTATTGGTGGCTGTGGCCTTTGACAAGAGCTCCACAGTGCTCTGAGAAAGGAAGCTGCCTGAGGCTATGGAGTTGCTGGGACTTCCTATTTTCTCTCTCTCAAAGGCAAAATGGTGAACTGAGAACACTATCACATCAACCACATAGTTTCTCTTCCTAACAATTTTTGCCCTCAAAAAAGTGACCTTGTGTTCGGTCATCTACAACGCGTACGTCATTGTGGTGGGCCATGACAGGAGCCGAAGAGGCCGGCCTGGGCTTGGATCCTGTGTCTGACCTTGGGCCTGTGTCCGACCTTGGGTATTGGTTGTGTACTTGGGGCCAGGCAGTGTGCAAGGCACAGGGGATGTGACAGACCACTGGGTGACAGAAGGGAGTTCCTGTCCTGTCTGTATTAAAGCAAAGGGAAATTAAACTAGCGACGCATTCAGGGTATCCATGGATCTCAAACCCCCCAGGGAAAATATGTGGGCAGGTGCACCAGAGGGAGCCTGGACAAGAAAGACGACAGATGGACGATTGTAAGCTCTCCTCCTTTTTTGGCCCATAAAGAGCACACGAAGAAGCCAACGCAGCCAGCCCAGGATGGGAGGATCTCCCGGGCCACTTCTGAAAAATGAAGTCCACAGACACTAAATGCAGGCAGAAACAGACTCTCACCCACAGAAAATGAGTACAAGCGCACACTTTATTATGTATAGCATTGGAAAGGGAGGCCATGTGGAAAAACCTCTTGCACCAACACTCACCCTAGACCCCTTCTATGCTTCCTCCCTCTCAAGCAATTTAATCCCACCCTACTGGGCTATGAATCCACAAGGCAGGGAGGCGAAGACTGGTATCTGCAAATAGGGAAACTCCAGGAGCGGAACGCACGGTTACTCTAAGCCTGAGAAGAGATTTTTCAGCCAGGATAGGGAGTTGTTTCCTGGTCCTTATGGGTCGCCACCTCACCAAGAGATAAGAGCATTATTTAAAATGAGTAACTTGAATTCCTCAAGGAGGAATGTTGCCAGCCAGGTTTTCGGACCAACAGGAAGAATGCCAGGTTGCTCAGATTCAAGAACATTTGCAAAACTGAAGGTGTTTCCTATTACTGCAAAATAAGCAACTGTGGTTCAGAGGGGCTGACCACTTCCTCTTTAGGCAACGACATTAGTGACAGAAAAAGATGATTCTGCAAATAGAAAAAAGACCTAGATCCATATGTATATCCTAAGTTTGACAGTGTCTCGCCAAGCTCATTGGCTATTATGTGCCCAATATACTGTGAATTCCTTATAGTATTTAATGAACGGGACTGATAACCAAAATATTTCACAGTGTACAACAGTTAATAGCATGCAGACAGTAAAATAGAATGGCTTTCTGAAGACATTTTTTTAAAAAGTATTAGTCCTGAAGCTATTCGAATGGGTATATAAGCAGTTGTTTATAGAACTTAGAGAAAGTGTCATTTAAAAAATCAAACTATTGAGAACCTGATATATGAAAATAGTTAAAAGTGAGAAAAAAGCACTTTTGTGACAAGTATTTAGCTGGTTTGAAAGACCACAGGGGAATCATTTGGTCGTAGAGAGGCTCAAAGAAGTTTTGAGCAAAAAAAGAAACATTATTCTTAAAGGATTTTTGTGGCAGTAGATTTACAAGTCTTTCAAGGGTTAAGATCATCTTTCTCACTGATCTTGACCATTTCCTCCAGTGTTGATAGGTACAGGCAAGAAACTGCCTCCTCTGGAGAGAGGATTATTTTGAAACATGGCCTGGGATTAGAAAGTAAACAGATGGCAAGAATGTTTCCTTAAGATTCCCCCGGAGTAAGGCACGTGTGGCCCAGAGAAGCTGGTCGTAGCCTAAGGTCTCTGCTTTCTGCAAAGCATTTATTCAGCCAGGCTGTCAAGTGGTGGTTATAACCTATTTTCTTCTTGCCTTTGGCCTGGCTGCAGATAGAGGTTGCAGAACGACCCACTGAAAAGTCAAAAGAAGGGGGATTTAACCTATTACATAATGATCCAAATATATGAACTTTTAAATATTTTAACAAGTAAGAAATTATCTTCTATAAATCACTAGTCCCCTCCCCGCACCCCTTCTCTTTCTCAGTATTTACAAGCTAACAATCTTCATCTGTTGCTAGGATCACTACACATTCTAAGAACCTTGCAGTCAACATATGGAAAAGGAAAGAGAGGAAGGAATATTTAGTCGAGGTCCCGCCCTCCTCTCTCCTTACAGGTTAAGGGCTGATTTGGTCCCCGCTCTACCCTGGAAGGGACGGGCGCATCTCTGTGTTGGCCTCTGCGGCTCACTGTTTTGCCCCCACGATGCCTTGCAACATGTCTATGGGCAGGGGGAAGACGATCGTGGAGTTTTTCTCAGCTGCGATGGTCGTCAGCGTCTGGAGGTACCGCAGCTGAAGGGCTGCCGGGGATTCGGTGATGACCATAGAGGCTTCTTTCAGAGCCCTGGATGCGTTCATTTCTCCCTCGGCTGCAATGACCTACGGGACAGGATCAAGGAGTGGTCAAAACGTAGAAAAAGGCAGCTGTTTTCAAACCCGGGTATGTACATTAAACCTTCCAGGGCCGAGCCAAAATGGTTTTAAGAAATCTATTTCCAGGGACGCCTGGGTGGCTCAGTCAGTTAAGCAACTGCCTTAGGCTCAGGTCCTGATCCTGGAGTCCTGGGATCAAGCCCTGCATCGCGCTCCCTGCTCAGCGGGGAGTCTGCTTCTCCCTTTTATCCCCCCCACCTTGTGCTCTCTGTCTCATTCTCTCTCTCTCAAATAAGTAAAATCTTTTAAAAAAAATTTAGAAAAAAGAAATCGATTTCCAGTTACCCAGTTTCCATTTGTCCTTTTTCCTCTATCTGATTTGCCTGAGTACGTGCCTGAGATCAAGATATCCTCTTTTACTGTGATCTTTCTCGCACGCTTCAGGGGACCGGACAAAGGGACAATTCAAAATACCGTGTAGGGGTTGAGAGAGTGACTAACGACGGATACGAATCCTTTTGCAAGTTAAATGGATTTCTAGTTCTTTGACTGTTAAGAAAGGAAAGAGAACTTTACAGGAGTGAACTGAAAGCTGATGGTCATTAAAAATATTTTTTGAGCGGTGCCTGGGTGGCTCAGTCAGTTGAGCGTCTGCCTTCGGCTCAGGTCGTGATCGTGGGGTCCCGGTATCGAGCCCCACGTCGGGCTCCCCACCCAACAGGGAGTCTGCTTCTCCCTCTCACTCTACCGCTCCCTCTGCTTGTGCTCTCTCTCTGTCAAATAAATAAAATCTTTAAAAATATATATATTTTTTGATGAAGATCGCTGTATGATTTTTTTAGCACATAAATTCAGAGGCAGTACAAAGAATTGCATGGCGTGACTTTAAACAGAACTTTCATTTCTACCCACTTATTTATGTAAACAAAAGTTCTGACTCCTTACATCTATAAAAATGAAAAAGTTAAGACTAGAATTGATGTTTAATCTTTTGGCAATAAGTAATAGCCAGCTACGAAGATATGAATTCTTCACCTTGTTAAGAGAAGCATTTCTAGTAAAAAAAAAAAATTATTGAGGAGAAATTCTGAAACATTTAAATGCCTTGCTTATAGTCACGGGAAATTTTTTAAGAATTAATTTTAACTTCGATACTAAATGTGTTGCAGTAGAGTAATAAAATAATTCATGATGAAATATACTGTATTAGGAAAAGAAATCCATGGAGGAGATGGAGTGGAAATATAAGTTCAAGGAGAAAAAGGCACAGTGAAACATGCCCGACTCTGAAAAACTTATTGACGTATTTTAAATAGATGATGGAGTCATTATGTTATTTGAATTTCACTGGATACATTTAAAAGAATGATGTTCACAGGTTTAGTGTATAATGTCAATATTTAAAACATGCCAGGGATTATATGCTCAACCAAATATATCAATTCAAATGAAAATTTTTACAGGTCTATTTAAAATGTGTGATGGGAACATAGTTTTTCTAAATTCTTTGAGAGGTTACATGAGCATAAACGTTTGAACATCCCTGGGGTGGTGCGGAGGCTCTGGAGTGAGACAGGCTTGAGCTCAAATCTCGAACCTAAACCCTTAACAGCTGAGTGTCCTCAAGGGGGTTATTTAACATTTTGAGCTCCAGTTTCTTATTCTTAAAATGGGACAGCACCTGCCTCCTCGGGCCATTGTTAGGAAGACAGAAAGCTATAGTACGTGTGGAAAGTATAAATGGAGGCTATTGTATAGGAATAACAAGTGGGAAGTCAAGACCCGATTTTTTGGATCCACCTATGCCTTAATGCGTACAAGATTCGGAAGCCAAATCAAGGCAGTTCCCTTTACTTCATAATCGTAGGAGAAGAGGGGTGAAGATACCAGGATCCTCCAGCTTAATCGTGCAGTTCCACTAGGTTATTTTCACATGGATCTCAAAATATTCATGGTTCATAATACTCCCGTGAGAGTCAAAATCGGAAGCAATGGTCCTAGGACCAGTGGAGTCATATTTACTTATACCGTTAATGTTGGGGCCTAGGGGTCAAGCCCTGTGCAGGAGCTAGGGGTGAGAGTGGACCCCCTCGCCTCCTTCAGCAACTGGTCAAGCAGGGGATACAGACATGGAAACAGACCACTTTGTTCCAGCGTGACAGATGTGGACAGAGATGGATACAAGGCACAGTGCCAGCCCTCAGAGGAAAGCAGTTTTTGCAGAAGGTGAGGTGGTGAGATAGAGAAGTTGAACAGAACAGGACGAAAGCTTTGCTGTTTGGACAAAGATGAAGAAGAATACTTCAGGCAGCACACATGGAAAGGCACCGAGGTATAAAAAAAAGCTGGTGTATTCGAAAAATGTAAGTGGCTGAATATGGTGTAAGGCCAAGCAGAGGCAGGGATGCTTGGTCTGCAGCCTGTCGGCAGTGGGAAGCTGCTGAAGTTTCCAGCAGGAACCTCATCAGATCTAGCTGGAGAAGACACACTGACAGATGCCTGAGGACGGGTGAGGAGACACGGACAGCTGCTAGTGGGACAGCCTCAGAGTGACCAGGGCGATTTGCTGGTAGTGGCGATGGAGGGAGGAATGGGCTGGGGGGCTATTCAGGAGGGAAGTCAGCAGTATGGAGGCTGACTGGGTACAGGGAGGGAGAGGAACAGAGGCGGGGACCCGGGTTTCTAGGTTTCGGTTGCCTGGGTCGTCCCATTAGGTGAGATGGGGGTTATCGGATATGGTATTACCAAGAGAAGGCACTCAGTTTAGAGGATAAAAACCTTAATTTATCAGGACGTCCTACGTAGGTGTGTGAGAAGGGGCAAGAACCAGGTACACTCAAAGTGACTCACATACCCGTGCCCTAAGGCAGGCACCGTATGTACAGAATGCAAAACAAGCCCCTGCCCCGAGAATGGCAGGTTTTAGCTTTTTCCATGTCATCGCGGCCGATAAGGCACTTTTTTTCTTTTTCCTGGTCTGGACAAGGACCAACTGCAAGGCTAGCTCATCTCCCATTACCAGTCAATGCACAGTCTCTTGGCTGGGCAGCCGGACCCACCAGGCTAGGCACACCGTGTTGTTAATGGAAAAGCAGCTCTGGGCAGGCTGGCAAAGACGTGGGTGCAGTACCTCTGGATCCATCTAAACACAGGCCCCGTAGATGCCGTGAATGGGATCTCAGAAAGCAGAGCCAACTACCTGTGGGGCGTGGGGCCTCTGCCAAACGCCCAGCAGCCCCATGTCGAGCAACACTTCGTCTCAACAGACCACCACTTGCGAGTCGGGCATTTTCAGGTATGTGAGGTTGGTACTGTTGTCTCCTTCCAGAGCCCGGGCGGGCTGGTCTGAGAAGGGCACAGTTTCTGCACTCCATCCTCTCAATTAATAGATAACTAGGCCCGGGAATATGAGCCTGAAAGCACGTGCCGGGCCTTCTTTGGAGAGTTATGAGAATAGAAATCTGGAAGGATGCAAGCGGAAAAGGTATTACATCTCAAGCCATTAAGAGCAGGTCTAAACACTTGAGAAAGAGGTTCGGCTAACGTGCTGTCAAGCTTGCGGGAGAATCTGTCCTCTTTTGTGCCCGGCTCCTTTCTCTCAAACCATGTTTGCGAGCACTTGGACGTTCATTCTCTTCATTGCATGGTGCTCCTTCGCGTGAATAAAGCATACTTCATCCATTCAACGGCAAGGGACATGCGGGCAGTTTCCAGTTCAGGGTAATACAAACTGTTGTGAACAGTCTACTACAGGCCTTTCTGCTGGGTACACGCTGCCACCAGACGATGTTCCAAAGTGGAGGCACCAAATTTACAGTCTTCGTTAACAAAATAAGAGCACCAGGTCCTCCCTCACCCACACCCGGTTCTTTTCCTTTTCTTTCTTTCTTTTTTTAGAACCATTCTGGTGGATATCTAGTGTGGCATCTGCTTGTGATCTGAATTTGCATTTCCTTGATGGCTAATTAACTTGAGGAATTTCCCTCTGAAGTCTCTTAGTCTAGAGGCTCTCCTACCTTTTTGGTTCACAATTTATATATTGAAGAAACAGACTCCCTATTTTCCATGAGAACCTGAATATATGATTTTGAATTTTTGGCCTTATGGTGGCTGCAGGGCTGCTGTATTTTACGGAAGGGAGAGACTCCTTGTGATTCTATGTGTTCACCCTAGTTTTAAAGACAGTCAGTGCCCAGGTCCACGAGAATATTCTAGATGGTCCCTACGGTCTCATCCAAGTGGGAGCACAGTAATTCAGCGTTCTAACCGGCTTCCTCTATCTCTTCCCATTGTTATCAGGGATTCTCCTTCCTAGCTGGTGAGAACACCTGTACAGAGGCTCCGTCCATCACGGGAAGTCCAGAGGAGGCAGTGAGGAGCAGAGGGGAATTCTAATTTTTAATTTCTACGGCCACTCATCAACTCTGTGGCCTTGAGGAAATCACATAAATTTTCTGGGCTTCAATTTTTTTCATCAGAATAGTGGGATGGCAAATAAGTTTCATTTTTAGAGCCAATTCCAAGCAGTTGGGGCTTGTCACCTGGAGGGCAATAGGAGGATTCTGAGGTCAAAGCTTAGACTCAGGGGAAAACAGTGCTGTGGTTAATTACCAGCAGGGGAATAGGAGGGTGGAAGGGCAGCATCTGGGCCAGGTTATGTGTCACCTTCTGAAGGTAATCTCTAAGGACTTTTCGGGCTCTGACATTCTAAGTTGTCTATGTATGATAAGTTCCATTCGATATGGCTTGGAAATGGGGCTGTTGGTTAATGACATATTCTAGGTAAAAGCAATTCCTAATTTTCAAAATACTCATTAGATTATAGCAGGGCATATTTAATGTCACCAGAAATACCACTTAGTTTTCTAACTGTGATGACTTTGAGAGAGAGAGCACTTGAGGGTTCTGCAGTATTACCAGGTCGTCCTCATAAGCATTAATTATCACGTTAGGAAAACCTAACAATTCTGGTTAGTAGAAAATTCTGGGAGCTACTATTCTATTGTGTCAAAGTGTGTCAAAGGAGCTACTGTTCTATTCGGTGTTGGCTAAGAAATTATAGTGCCTGATTTGCAGCTTAAAGGGCTTCCTACTCGAAGGTTAGGGTTCTGCACTTAGCCAATTATCTCCAGCTACTACTATTTTCCAACAAAACAACAGACTGGTTTGCCCCTTGAGTCTTGGGAGATCTGTCGAGTCCACAGCAACCCCTCTGATGAGAACTGACCCTCTTCCTCCACCCATTCATATATGCGCAAGGGGCTATGGGACCTTATTAATATCTGACTTTGCCCTTTTGACTAAATTTTGACCAAAGAAAATCTCTCTGCTGTGAATGTGGAATCAAGGCTGGTCTGTCCTCTTTAGTGTTCAACTGGGGAGGCGTGTAAACTTGAGAGTCAGATGCTCTGCCCTCAAGCTGTCAGCAGTGAGGTGGGGCCCAGGAGATGGAATGATCAGCTCCCTTCAGTCCTGACCGCACTGCGGTCCCTGGCTCCAACTCTGGAGACTTGAGTCTGCTTCCCAACCTTGGGTTTGGTGAGATATCCCTGTGTCCTTATGTATGAGCTCCAGAAATCCTCTTTCCTGGGTTAGATTAATAGATATTTCCTCGAGGGGCACCTGGGTGGCTCAGTCGGTTAAGTGTCTGCCTTCGGCTCAGGTCATGATCCCAGGGTCCTGGGATCGAGCCCCGCATCGGGCTCCTTGCTCTGGAGGGAAGCCTGCTTCTCCCTCTCCCACTCCCCCTGCTTGTGTTCCCTCTCTCGCTGTGTCTCTCTCTCTGTCAAATAAATAAATAAAATCTTTAAAAAAAAAAAAATAGGTATTTCCTCGATACCCCGCATAGGGGGCATGCATCCATGCGGGCTCCAGAGGTAGGCAGAAAGAGGGGAAAAAGCAGACATCAGAGAAAGAGGAGTGAAAAAAAGTTAAGAGGACAGAGAGGAAGAAGATCCTGAGAAAAGAGAGAATGAAAGAGAAGACAAAAATAGCGAAGGAGGGGCGCCTGGCTGGCTCGGTCGGTAGAGCATTTGACTCTTGACCTTGGGGTTGTGAGCTCGAGCCCCACACTGGGTATAGAGATGACTTAGAAAATAAAATAAAATATTTGAAAGAAACAAAATAGGGAAGGAATGAATGGTAAGCACACTGACGGGACTGCCCAGCTGCTCTGCAGTCAGAACTGTTAATCTGTGCTTAGTGGGGGACCAGGAACATAGATTGTGGGACACGCAGTCACAGAAGAATGAGGTGGCTCTGCACACACCACTGTGCTCACAGGATGTTGTTCAGCGAAATGAGCAAGGCAGAGAACAATAGGTATGGTACGACCCTACTTTCGTAAAACAAACAAGCCAGCAGTCTAACACCCTCGTCAGGTAAAGCCCCAGTATACACACTAAGCTGTCACGAGTGGTGGCCCCCGGGGGGATGTTGCTGGAAGTGACAGGGAGGCTTTCAACTTGACTCAACACTTTAGGATTACTTCCATTTTTATAATGACAATGTTTTACTGTTTTGTAATTAAGAAGAGAACTCAATAGGAAGAAGGAAGGAAGGAAGGAAGGAAGGAAGGAAGGAAGGAAGGAAGGAAGGAAGGAAGGAAAAGGAAAGGAAAGGAAAGGAAGGAAGGAAGGAAGGAAGGAAGGAAGGAAGGAAGGAAGGAAAGAAAGAAAGAAAGGAAGAAAGGAAAGGAAAGGAAGGAAGGAAGGAAGGAAGGAAGGAAGGAAAGAAAAAGAAAGAAAGAAAGAAAGAAAGAAAGAAAGAAAGAAAGAAAGAAAGAAAGAAAGAAAGAAAAAAAGAAAGAAAGAAAGAAAGAAAAAGAAAGAAAGAAAAGGAAAGGGAAGGAAGGAAGGAAGGAAAGAAAGAAAGGAAGAAAGGAAAGGAAAGGAAGGAAGGAAGGAAAGAAAGGAAGGAAGAAAGGAAAGGAAAGGAAGGAAGGAAGGAAAGAAAGGAAGGAAGAAAGGAAAGGAAAGGAAAGGAAGGAAGGAAGGAAAGAAAGAAAGGAGGGAAGAAAGGAAAGGAAAGGAAGGAAGGAAAGAAAGAAAGAAAGGAAGAAAGAAAAGGAAGGAAGGAAGGAAGGAAAGAAAGGAAGGAAGGAAGGAAGGAAGAAAGGAAAGGAAGGAAAGAAAGGAAGAAAGGAAAGGAAGGAAGGAAGGAAAGAAAGGAAGGAAGGAAGGAAGGAAGGAAAGAAAGGAAGAAAGGAAAGGAAAGGAAAGAAGGAAGGAAGGAAGAAAAAGAAAAGAAAGAAAGAAAGGAAAGGAAAGGAAGGAAAGGAAAGGAAAGGAAGGAAGGAAAGAAAGAAAGAAAGGAAGAAAGGAAAGGAAAGGAAAGGAAGGAAGGAAGGAAGGAAAGGAAGGAAGGAAGGAAGGAAGGAAGGAAGGAAGGAAGGAAGGAAGGAAGGAGAAAGAAAGAAAGAAAGAAAGAAAGAAAGAAAGAAAGAGAGAGAAAGAGAAAGAAGAGAAGAAAAAAGAAAAAAAAAACAAGGCAAGACAGCAAGGCTACCTTGGCGCGGGCCTCCCGGGACGCTTCTGCCTCAGCCGCCATAGCTCTCTGAAGCTGCACGGGCAGCTTCACGTCCTTAATTTCCACGCGCTCCACCTTTATTCCCCAGTCATCAGTGGCATCATCCAGCGTACACTGTTTGGAAGACAGAAGGCCAGCGAAGAAGGCTCAGCCCACCCAGAGGCCGACGGCAGACCTCTGGGCTGGGAGCAGACAGGGCGCTGGCGGGGGTGCCGGGAGAGAGGCTAGTTGCCTTCTGCGGGGGCCGAGGCCCCGGGGAGCTGATCCTGGTTCCACTACTAAGAAGCTCATGCAGGGGTTGGCAAACTTTTCCTCAAAGGGCCAGACAGTGATTATTTTCAGTCTCTCTTGCAACTATTTAACCGTGCCGGTGTGGGTCAAAAGCCACAGGGATGGCTGTATCCCAGTCCCACGTCACTAATAAAAGCAGGTGGCCAGCTGGCTCCTGATCTAACGTGACTCCGTGTAAGCCACAGCGCTTCTTCCCGCTTCCACTTTGTCCCTTTACAATGGGAGCAACGAAACCTTCCTTTCTGTTTCCTACAGTGGTTGTGCGCATCAGCTAAGGTCACAGATTTGACACACAAGGACGTTTATACAAATAACAAGATCTTGGATTTTAGTCCTTTATCTTCTTTGAACAAGTCAGGTTTAATTCATAATCTATTACTCTAAAAAGCTTGGGATGCATATGAGTTACAAGGGAAGTCATGGGACTCGTGCAGAGAATAGAGCTTTGAGGACACCCACACGGTCTTGCAGAATGGCCTCAGAATTATTACGCTAAAGAAAAAAGGTTAATGCTAATTCTGGAAAAAAAAAAAAAAAACCTTACACTGAAGGGAATAAAAATATAATGCATGCATCTGAGCTGTTAACCCATGAACTATTTGTGTGAAAAATATTCCCTTCCATCGAGTTTGAGAAAACCTTTCTGTGAAGAGAAAAAGGCCCGCCAGTGATCCCCCCCAGTTGGAATTAATCAAAAGTTGTCAAACAACCACTAACCCTTGACTTCATCTTTGAATTTCTGGGGACTCACAGCCTCACCTGCATGTTGTGTGCAATCTCTTCTCTGTCGGAGAGGATCTGGGAAAGGTTCTTGGTGCCCAGGACATTCCTCAGAGTCGTTTGTGCCAAAAGACGGGTTGCCGAGTCAGCGTTGGTGATATTCGCCACGGCCAGGGTAGCATTCTGAACGCGGTAATAGACCACACCATCCACACTGACGGTCACCGAATCCTTGGTGAGGATCTGTAATAGCAAGAAAGCCATTTTACACCTGCCAACCAACTCCTTCTTTAAGTGTAAGCAATGTTATTCTACGGAACATATTAAGACATCGGCTGATTTTCTTTAGTAAGTGCTATTGACTGAATGTTGTGTGCCCTCCAGATTCAGACGTTGAACCCTAACCCCCCATGTGATGGCATTAGGAGGTGGGGCCTTTGGGATGTGATTAGGTCATGGGGGTTGAACCTTCATGGTCGTCTATGGACGAGGAAGCAGCCCCTCATACAGGCTCTGGGTCTGCTGGTCCCCTGACCTTGGATTCTAGCTTCTAGGACGGTGAGCAATATATTCCAGTCGTTTATGAGCCACGCAGTGTATGGGATTTGGTTATATCCGCCCGAATGGACTAAGACAACAAAGCATCCGAAAGCTAACGATGCCTTTAGAATTTTAATAAAATACATTCACTTATTCATTAATTCCTTCGATCATTCAACAAATTCTGAGACAGCACTCCATAGCAGGCACTTTCAAAGAGGGTGGGGGATCAAGGGAGCCTTGATGGGACAAAGGAGGGGCAGTTGTCGGGGGCAGGGGTGATACTTGAACTACGTTTTGAAGGAAGAAGTAATTTCCCGAGGGTGGCGGCAGAGTATGCGAAGCAGGGAGCGTAATGCACGAAATGGCACGGCGCTGGGGCAGAGCCTGGGCTTGGTGAACTCTCTGAGGCGGTACAGTGAAGTTGAACAAAAAGGGAATGGGGACTGTTGTTATTGGGTGAGGTCAGGGTAAAAATATATTTTATAGCATGCTACATAAAAATGCTTTCCAGGACATGATGTGTCAATGCTTCTTCCTCCCTCCCCACTTCAGGGCGGCTCCTTAGTTTGGCAGACAGGTCCTCTGACAGCTGGCCCTTTGGCCTCACTCCTTCCTGCTCCCTCCTGCACACACACTGCACAGGACAAGGTGTAGGTCCCCCGAGCACCATGTTCCGTGCCCCAGGCCTTCGTGCAGGCGTCCCCTCTGCTTGGATGTCCTCTCCCCTCCTCTCCCTCACACCAGCAGACTGGCACGCGTTTATTCATTATCCAAGACACAACTCAAGTGTCTTTTCCTCTGGGAAACTTCCCTGACCAGGCAGGGTTAACCACTTTTCCCCTGGCACCTAACTGCAGGGACTGTGTTGCTGGTTGGCCGCATTGCTTCTCTACTGGGCCATGCATTTCTTGAGGGCAGTTTGGCTTTGTTATCTCTAGCAGCGGCGGAGCGTTGGATACATAGCAGGTAGTGAATAACCGAGAGATGAACTGAAACGTGATCCTAAAACGTGATCCTAGGAAGAGTGTGATTGAGGCGGAGCGTGGGAGGGAGGGTCAGGACACGTGAGCTGTACCCGCTGTACCTCCCTCGGTGATCTCTAGTGAGGCTCTTAACCTGCTTGACCTACAGAGTCTTCACCTGTGAGATGGGGCTAATAATGCTGCCCAATTCTACGCAAATGGTTTGCCAATTGCTTTGAAGTTGAAGATCCCGTAGAAGGAGGAGGCTCGCTTTTTTTTTTTTTTTTAAGATTTTATTTATTTATTTATTATTATTTTTTTTTTAAAGACTTTATTTATTCATGAGAGACAGAGAGAGAGAGAGAGGCAGAGGGAGAAGCAGGCTCCCAAGGAGCAGGGAGCCCGATGCGGGACTCGATCCCAGGACCCTGGGATCATGACCTGAGCCGAAGGCAGACGCTTAACCATCTGAGCCACCCAGGTGCCCAGATTTTATTTATTTATTTGAGACAGAGAGAATGAGAGACAGAGAGCATGAGAGGGAGGAGGGTCAGAGGGAGAAGCAGACTCCCCGCCGAGCAGGGAGCCCGATGCGGGACTCGATCCCGGGACTCCAGGATTATGACCTGAGCCGAAGGCAGTCGCCCAACCAACTGAGCCACCCAGGTGCCCCAAGGAGGAGGCTCTTTTGAAAGTGTAAAGGGCTATGTAAATGGCAGGTAGTAATGACAATGGGCTTCCATAGCAGTTTAGTCCCTGTCAGGCAGGAAGGCAGTTATCTTTTTTTCTGATAATCTAAAAATATTTCTAATAACGTATCACCATCTTTGTGTGAAAATGAATTATTTCCCATGATGTGATAGGAAAATGTGTATCCTTTCTAAACAGTCTCTTGCCCCTGTGACAGCCACAGCCAGAGGTTTCGACAGCTGCTACTGTTCATCGTCGGCGGAGTATTTCTCTTCCTTCGTATTACGTTCACAGGGGGTCGCAGAAAGGACTGCTCGCCAAGTGCCAATCCGCTGCGAGTCAGCGGCCCAGAGCAGAGGAGAGAGCAGCCGGAAGGAGCGGCTTACGGCAAGCCTGCCAGATGTCCACCACCTTTATCGAGGACATCAGGACTCCCAGCTACCCTGCGAGGGGCTCCTTCTGAGGCTCAATCTTCTCTGAAAGATGGGAAAACATGCAGAGAATACAGCATGCCTCTTAGCCCTGTTCTCGTGGGTAAAAGCGATTCCTGGTGTCCCTACATGCATGTGGATGATAAAGTCTGACCTCATCACCCACTGCTTGGATTGGCATCAGCAAGGAGGTTCCTACGCCGGTTCCTGGAGTCGGGGACAAGAGAAGGCAACCAGCGCGGCCAGGCTCCACCACCCTGCTGTGCACCTGGCCTCTGGCCAGGAAACACTTGACATGATTCTTCTGTCCCTCCCTTCATCCTGTTTCCAGGCTTTCTATCTGCCCCGGTGATGGTGATGATGCCTCCCCAGACATGCGACCCAGGATGGCCCTCACTGTCCTGGGCCGTGACGGAGTGCACGTCGGGTGCATTTAGCATGGAGCTGTGGGAAAAGCACTCGGCGAAGAACCCACTGAGCGGACCGTCGCTCTCGGCTCTGCCAGTCTGGTCTGCTGGGATCCCTCTGCCCCTCGGCAGTTACGGATCCTGCGGTGAGTTTCAACTGTGACATTCCTTGCAAAGTAGTTTGAAAGAGCATGGAGAAATTACTATTATAGGGGTGCCTGGGTGGCTCAGTCGTTAAGCGTCTGCCTTCGGCTCAGGTCATGATCCCAGGGTCCTGGGATCAAGCCCCGCATCGGGCTCCCTGCTCGCAGGAAGCCTGCTTCTCCCTCTCCCACTCCCCCTGCTTGTGTTCCCTCTCTCGCTGTGTCTCTCTCTTTCAAATAAATAAATAAAATCTTTAAAAAAAAAAATTACTGTTATAAAACATTATATGCTTTATCTAAAATGCCAAATGAGCAGCTCCTAATTCTTTATTTAGAATACAATCACGAACCTTAAGAATATTGTACTAAGGGCGCCTGGGTGGCTCAGTCGTTTAAGCGGCTGCCTTCGGCTCAGGTCATGATCCCAGGGTCCTGGGATCAAGCCCCGCATCGGGTTCCCCGCTCGGCGGGAAGCCTGCTTCTCCCTCCCCCACTCCCCCTGCTTGTGTTCTCTCTCTGTCAAATAAATAAATAAAATATTAAAAAAAAAAAAAGAATATTGTACTAAGCTGGATTTTCTATCAGAAACCCATAGCAGAGAAATGTGGCAGTCAAAAGGATGACAAATATGATAATGCTAACGTTACGCTACGCTTGGTAATAATAAGCACGGATGTAGCACTTACTGTTTATCAGCCACTGTTCTAAGCACTTTACATATAACGTCTCAGTCCTCACAAGAACCTTCTAAGTAAGTCCTACTGGGGCACCTGGGTGGCTCAGTCAGTTAAGCACCTGCCTTCGGCTCAGGTCATAATCTCAGGGTCCTGGGATTGAGTCCCGCACCCGGGTTCCCTGCTCCGCGGGGAGTCTGCTTCTCCCTCGGCCTCTCCCCCCACCTCTGGCTTGTGCTCTCTCTCTCTCTCTCTATCTCAAAAAAAAAAAAAAAAAGTAGGTCTGACTATTATAACCTCTAATTTTACAGATAAGGAAACTAAGGCACAGAGAGGTTAAGGAACTTGCTCAAAGTCACACAGCTAGAAAATGGTGACAGCAGACAGGCTCTACACCGTGCTCTCAGCACCACCATATTCTGTGCTGCTCTCATTGCCAGCTACTTTCACACGTGACATCTGTTACTGATGGCAAAGGACCGTCACCTTACCTCCTGGGGAGGAATGTCAAATGAAATGGTTCTCATGTCCACCTTGATGAAGCTGTCAGTGCAGGGCAGAATAAAAAACAAACCTGCAACGAAGAACACAGAACACTAGCGAGAGACGCCGGCACCTCGTCCGGTCGCTCTAATTCTCAACGCAGCCCACGGAAGGAAGCCAGGTCGTCTCGGTGCACGCCTCTGAGGCCCGCGATGTGATCTCCTAACTCCACCGCCACTGGCTGTCTGGTTTTCACTTAGACCAACGCAATCCTTCCCACGTCTTTCTAGGCCTCCAGGTTCTCTCCTTTGACCCACTTTCTCAGCCGCAAGCACAACCATCTTTCCTGACCTACGGACCCCTATGGGCCACACAAGGTCCTGCATGACCTGCCCTGGCGCCCCTCTTCGGCCGCTCCCCTCTCCTCGACCTCCATGCTCTCCCTGGGGCTGAGCGACCTGCAGGCCCCTGGGCCGCCATACTCCCCTCGACATGGCTCTGCACATGTTGTGTGTCTGCCGGGAACACCGCCCCTCTGGCCAACACCTCTCCATGCCTCAAGACCCGGCCAAGATGTCACCTCCAAAGCCTGGTCTCATCCTCCCACTTGGGGTCCGTCACCTGTCTCCGGGTTTCCACAGTTATCTGCAATGACTTGGTCATAGTACTTAGCACACGGGATTGTAACTGCTTTCTTTTTGGCGTCCACTAGACGGCAAGCTCCTTGCGGGCAGGAACTATAGTTTAGTCTCCCTCGAATTCCCAGAGCTTGGAATACAGTAGGGGCTTAAGGGAAGTTTGCCAAAAATAAGGCACAGAGAACAAAACCCAGAAAGCCTTTAGCGAGTAGAAATTCCCCATGCTCAAACTTCCACAGCTCTGGCTATTCTTGGCCTAAAATAATCTTATCAGCGGGGATGGGAAGGGGAGGGGAGCCAGGGAAGGAAAGGATGACTGTAGCAAGACTGGGCAGTACCACCACTATTGTTATATGGCTTCTGTTACAGGCACTCTTTACCAAGTCAACACAGAAGGGACCCACATAAGGGAATTCACATCAACAAGTGGAGGAATTTCAGTCTCCAGGCCACCCACACGGAATTCTAGTACTGACCAGGTCCTTTTGCTCCTCCTTGTAAAATGCGACCCAATCTAAAGATGATGGCTCTTTCATATTCTTTTATGATCTAGATTAAAAACACAAATAATAATTGAACACGAAGAGTACAAATATCTATATATGATATATATTTATAGATGGCTTCTTAAATATATATTCTGCTCTAAACAGGTTAGATGCCTCCATTTTTTTTTTTTTTTTCTCTAAAGTCTGAACAGTATCAGGGCACCTGCCTGGCCCAGTCTTAAGGGCATGTGACTCTTGACCTCGGGGTCATGAGTTCGAGCCCCATGTTGGATGTAGGGATTTCTTAAACACATAAAACTTAAAAAAAATAAAATAAAATCCAAACAGTATCTATAAATAACATGTCCAATGTTTAATTACCAAGCACAATATGTATTTACTATTTTCTTATCTGATTATAAAAGTAATAGATATTCACTGTATAAAATTTGGGAAGTATAGGGTAGTATATAGGAGCAAATCCTTTACTCCTCAGCTGTTAACATAATCATTCAGTTATTCGTGCATTGTTAATACAGAAAAAATCAAAACAACAACAAACAACTAAATTCCCCATAGTTTGTCTCCCAATTCCTTAAATTATAATAATAAACGTATCTGAAAATTCTTGGAGCATATTTTACCTTCTTAGGAATGTGTAAATGATAGTTATTTATCGAAGTATTAATAACTTTATGGAAAAAATAACCAGCCACTGGGGGCCCTTGCCATATGCCAGGCATTGGGATAAGTATGTTTTGATACATCATTTAATCCTTGCAACAGCCCTATGAAGTGCATGTTGTTACTTCCACCCATTTTACAGGGAGGAAATGTGGCAAAGTTCACACAGTGAACAATGGAGCCAGGAGACAAACCTCAGCGTCTTGACTCTGGACAGGACCACCCCACATCCTTGATCTCAGAAGATTTCAGATGGGGGTCCTTACTCTAACCTATGAGAAGGACTGCCTGGACCATGGCTGAAAGGAAGTCCCCAGATTCCATTACAGTAGGTGACTAGAGGGAATTTTCCCAGGGAGAGATGAAGGAAAAAGAATTCAGGCCAGTAGGTCTCTCTCTCTCTCCCTTTTCCACACACATACACACAACGTGGGCTTATGTGGTGAGGGGCTAGCCCCTTTGCAGACGGAAGTGACGTATTCTTTACCTTTATGCACATCCATATCGATATGGGCAAAGTTATAACCGTGAACAAGAACGAGACAGCCACCAAAATCCAGCCACAAGGCCCAAGGCCTGCACTGGGGCTATCTGTGAAAACAAAAAATATACAGCTCTTGTCATTGTTGTTCGTACACTCCCACCATGTTTATCCTCTGTTCACTGAACAGAGGATTCTACTGTTTTAGCTGGATTTTCCCATCTAATCCTTGGAACAACCCTGAAGTGCAGGTGCTACTTTTTCTCATCTACTTAACATGACCAGGATTTCCCACATTATTTTTTATCCTGCAAACATGTATTAGGCACCTGATATTTATCACGCCTTGTGCTTTGCACTGAAGTGGTAAAAGTGAGTAAGACGCAATCCTAGCTATCAGGAAGGTTCAGTGGACAAGACAGACAGATAATTATAACATTAGGTGGCAAGTGTCTCGACATAGACCATAGAGCATTTTGGAAACACAGAATAGGGATAACTTACACATCTGGCACAGAGGTGACAGTGGGGTAGGGTGGGTAGGTGACCGTGGTGGCTGTCAGAGGTGTGTCTGGGATGCTTAAGGAAGATACCAAAAGGGGGGGGGAAGGAAGGTACAGAGCATTTAAGCCGAGGGGACAGCTTAACTAAAGGTGAACTGCATACTATTTCACTGGGCATGTGCACCATAATTTATTACCCTTTTCTGGATGATTAGACATGCTGTTTCTGATTTCTTAGGATTATTAACAATGTATCATAAACATCTTTGTACATAGTTTTCCTCTCACTTTCTAATTGCTTCCTTTCCTGCAACATGAAATCGCTTTTTTTCTTACTAGGAAGGAATACACGCCCCGCTGCAAGAATTTCAGAAGAGTATAAAAAGGGGGAAATTATTCAATCCAGAGATGATGAATATTCTTCCAAACCACACACATTTTTATAAATAAAATCTGTTAACTATTTTTCTTCCCCCTATTATTCTCACCTTCTTTTTTAGCCTTTGTTGCTATGCATCTGTGCTTAAAAGAAAATTATGTATTTATTTGAGAGAGAGCGCACAAGCGGGGCCAGAGGGAGGGAGAAGCAGACTCCCTGCTGAGCGGGGAGCCTGCCGCAGGACTCAGTCCCAGGACCCTGAGATCATGACCTGAGCTGAAGACAGATGCTTAACCAACAGCCACCCAGGCACCCTGCATCTGTGCTTTTTCTGCTTTAATTTTTTATCAGTTATACTTGCACAAAGTTTAAAAAGTCCCAAAGTTCTCCAAGATCGGTATAAAAAGAGCAGTCCCCTGTTTACCTCTTCCAGTATTCCTTTCTTCAAAGGCAACTGCTCTGTTGGCTGAGTATTTTGGTCTATCCCTCCCTGTTTCTAAATAATACACTGGTTTTGTTCCTTGTTGCTTTCTCCCTTTTGAGCGTTACTTACTGACTTTCCACTATGGAAGAGGATTTAGCTTCTCCCCCACCCCATAAATATACCCATCCTTCTAATTATATCATCATTTTGGTTAGGTCATTATCAAATTTTCCACTTCATGAATATGTAAATGCGATTCAAAGCTAAGCCGGGTAGGGATGTCAAATTCATTTTTCCATCCCATACAACTTTTTGTTTTTCCTCCAATGTCTTGCTTTTTTCCCATATTGATTCAACCTCAAACCTCTCCTCAGTGGTCTAAATCTCCTCTCACAAGGGTCAGGTGTTCTACCAATTTCCTCTTCCAAGAGAGCGTCTCTTGGAGGGGTGTCTGGACTTGCTCTCTTAGGTGGTGTGAGCAGCTGGTCCGGGGACCACCCTTCCCTACCATCCTGGGAAACCCCCTTCACTTGCTGGCTTGTGTTTTCCACTTTCAGTAACCAGTGACTTCCTCACTTTTAGTTTGTTTTTCCTCTCTGAGGAGGGCAGAGGGACCAAGAAGGCCAAGGGATACTATCACTTTTCTTATGGACCACAGAAAGCTTCTGCAGTATTTCCAGGAACGGTCTTAGTAATGGGAGGGAGATTGGCAAGGGGTTGGGGGGAGGCAGGCCAGGCAATGGTTAGGGCTCGGAAGGGCAAAGATGGCAGTGAGGCAGGCCTTTGAATCCACAGAAGGCCAAGAAATAAGCAGAGTTGAGGCGGAGAGCATGGGAGAGCGACACAAGGTGGCATCCAGGTCAAGTGCTCTGAAACGCAGGATGCAAGACCAGAAACGTTACAGATGACTTTGTGGTTTTCACACTGTGTCACGGTGTGAGGTGAACGTCCTATGCATACTTGACTAAAAGGGCTCTAAATTAATCTCCGGAGGTTTGTAAGTTACCGTCTGTGGGGCTGTCGACATATTTACTGAGAGGATATTCCAAGCAGGGACCCAGTGCTGCCTGCGCAGAAGGCTCCATCAGGCATTATCACGACTGATGATCATTATCACAGCACCCGCTTGTTGACAGTATGTTGTGGGCACTGTGTTCAATTACTTGACATGTGTATCTCATTTATTCTTTACAAAGCCTGTGAAGTATTTTTTTTTTTTTTAAGATTTTATTTATTTGAGAGAGAGAAAGGGAGAGAGAACATAAGCAGGGGGAGAGGCAGAGGGAGAGGGAGAAGCAGACTCCCTGCTGAGCAGGGAGCCCGATGTGGGGCTCGATCCCAGGACCCCGGGATCATGACCTGAGCCGAAGGCAGACGCTTAATGACTGAGCCACCCAGGCGCCCCAAGTATTTTTTTTTTTTGCGCCCCAAGTATTTTTAATTCCACTTTACAATTGAGTAACTGAAGCCACAAGGCTTTCCAAAGACCACATGATGGAGGAGGACCTGGGACTCAAACACAGGTCATCCTACCCCAGAGCCCATGTCCTAAGTAAATTCACTCCTTCGGTCCTTTGCCTCTGAATTAAAAAATCCTCATGAAAGATGTTCTTGTGTTTGCAGCACTTTCTCAAGACAGTATCCAAACTGGGAAAGCATGGGAGGAGTTCCAAGAATGAAATCTGATAGTCCTACAGAGGAAGGCCTCTTAATTCCAGCTGTGCCTATTTATAGCAAAACAGTCTCAAGGCTGGTGGCCAGGCTCAGGTCTAGGCTTCCAAAGTGAACTGGATTCCAAACAAGGAACAGACTGGCCACAAATACTTGAGAAATACTTCAAATACAGAGAAATACTTCTGACAGCATTTGGTGCCTTCTAAAGATTTTTTTTTTCTTTTTATTTATTTATTTGAGAGAGAGAATGAGATAGAGCATGAGAGGGGGGAGGGTCAGAGGGAGAAGCAGGCTCCCCGCTGAGCAGGGAGCCCGATGCGGGACTCGATCCCGGGACTCCAGGATCAGGACCTGAGCCGAAGGCAGTCGCCCAACCGACTGAGCCACCCAGGCGTCCCCATTTGGTGCCTTCTAAAATACTGCCCCAAGCTGCCTATTTCCAGGCAAAGTTCATAGCTCTGGGTCCTGAACGTATTAGACTATAAACTCTCTGAGGGCAGAGATGTTTCCTATTCTTCTTATTCCAGCCCAGTCTTTTCTCGTGTGTACGTGTGCGTATGTGTGCACGCACTCAGTTTCTGTTGTGACGTTGTGTTTTTGAAAGTCCCACATGAATCCACGGGATTACAAATGAAGAGCAACAAGAAATGAAGCGGAGATCCTAAAAACTGGGCTTGGTCTTTCACATCTCAAATGCTCAGCTAGAAATAATCAGGGCAGACACTGGGGATGGCACCATTTCATATTGTTCTAGTGCCTAAACTATCCCATTCTCAAGCCTTCAAATTCCTCCCCATCTGGTTACAGCTCCTAAAGGAACACAAATCACATTCCTCAGAGAGGTGAGGCTTCAACCTCACCAGGCTCTTAGTGAATTTCATGATTTCATGAAATTCATTCCCTTCAAGTTTCTAATTCATTACCTTGAAGACTGGATCCTCCCTACCAGCTGTATGAGGTAAAAGACAAATAATGAGCAATCAGCATTCCTGAGATATACTGGCTGATAATGCTGGGTAGGAAAACTCCCAAAGATTAGTGATCCCATGACACTTGGTTGTAACTACTACTTGGCCACGGTTAATTTTTTTCTTTTACTACCAACTCTTCTGAAAACTGCATTAAATTTTTAACTAACCAAAGCTAGGTTTTGAAAATGCATGTAAGTTTATACAATCAACACTGTTTAACTCAATATTCAAATTGGGCTTATCTCCAGGGAACTGACATAAATTTTAAAAACCATTGCTTTTTTTCTCTTATTTTAAAAGCAAAGTATTATCTCTATAAAAATTAGAAATTATAGCTAAAGAAATTAAAAAAGAAAAATTATCTATACTTTCATTATCTCTAGATGGCAATGATTTTTCTGCCTTGCTACATGTCCTCTAAACCTTTCCTATCCTGTTTTTAAAAATGAAATAATGGTATACATAATAACTTTGAATCTGCTTCCCCTCTATATTGTGAACATCTTTTCATGTCACTACATATTCTTTATTACTAAAGGTTGAATAATATTCCATTATTCCATGAACCTAATGAACATTTAGGTTATGTCCAATTTTCTCAAACAGAAACTCTGCTGCATCGCATATATGCTTAGCAAAATTTCCATGCATTTTTATTGTGTAAACTAATTTTGCTGAGAAGATGAAATTGCGTAATTCTTAAATTTCTCTCATTCTGGAGATATCTTTAATTATTACTAATAATAGCCATTTATTGAATGTCTATCACATGGCAGCCACAACTGGATTCCTTATATACCATCTTTCCAATATTCACAAAAATCTGTAAAGTAGGTATGAAATATTCCTCTTGCAGTCCCAGAGTAATAAAGCAAATGACTTTCTGAGCTGAGACAGAAGAAAACAAACAAAACCACGAAACAAATGAAAACAACAACAACAACTTGTATGGTAATTTTTGTTGGGTTAGCTTCCAAAAGAGCAGTAAAATAATCTTTTCAAGAGGATAACACAGGCATGATTTCAGAGCACTACATGTTGTTAATGATACAGCATCAGCTGATTTACTAAAAGGTCCACTGAACTTAGTACTGCTGGAAATCATGTACAATAATAAATTCCATTTATCATTGAGATTCTGTTCTAAAGTTAAAAGACTAGATTTCCGGGCGCCTGGGTGGCTCAGTCGGTTGGGTGGCTGCCTTCGGCTCAGGTCATGATCCCAGGGTCCTGGGATCGAGCCCCGCGTCGGGCTCCCTGCTCGGCGGAGAGCCTGCTTCTCCCTCTCCCTCTGTCTGCTGCTCTGCCTACTTGTGCTCTCTATCTTTGTTCAATAAATTAAAAAAAATCTTAAAAAAAAAAAAAGACTAGATTTCCTCTTCAGGGAAAGGCCAGAAAGGTCTCACATAGTATCTGAAAATCTAACTCAAGACTCGTTTGCATTAATACACACAAAAAGAAAAAGATGAGCCCAAGGATTGTTGCAATGCCTGAGCAGCAACATTTAAGGGCAATCTTTTCCTTCCCCCTTCCCTGAACGCAAGTAAAGCACGTCACGTCTTCGTGCATTGCCGAGAACAGTGCTGTTTGGGTGGGGAGAGATAAGAGGGCTAGGAATTTGGTCTCAAAAACAAGCTAACAGCAAGGTCCTAAACAGCACTTTTTAAGGGGCAACAGTAGGTCAAAATGAAAGGTCTTGGCAATTTTTTAATTCTTTGAAAGGTATAAATATTCAGGATGTAATATTTCTAATTATATTCTCCCTCTCCCTCTGCCCCTCCCTGCCCCACTCGTGCTCTCTCTCTCACTCAAATAAATAAATAAAATCTTAAAAAAAAAAAAAAAAAAGAAAAAAGAAAAATAAATTTAAAAAAAGATGGAAAGAGGGGCGCCTGGGTGGCTCAGTCGTTAAGCGTCTGCCTTTGGCTCAGGTCATGATCCCAGGGTCCTGAGATGGAGCCCTGCATTGGGCTCCCTGCTCCGCGGGAAGCCTGCTTCTCCCTCTCCCACTCCCCCTGCTTGTGTTCCCTCTCTCGCTATGCCTCTCTCTGTCAAATAAATAAATAAAATCTTAAAAAAAAAAATAAAAGGGGGCGCCTGGGTGGCTCAGTCGTTAAGCATCTGCCTTCGGCTCAGGTCATGATCTCAGGGTCCTGGGATCGAGCCCCACATCGGGCTCCCTGCTCGGCAGGAAGCCTGCTTCTCCCTCTCCCATTCCCCCTGCTTGTGTTCCCTCTCTCGCTGTGTCTCTCTCTGTCAAATAAATAAATAAAATCTTAAAAACAAAACAAAACAAACAAACAAAAAAGACGGAAGGAAGGGAAGGAAACAACAGAAGAAAAGGAAAAGAAGTGAAATGGAGAAAAAAGTGAAGAAACAAAGATGAGACAGCACACTACAGAGAGAAAAATAACAGCAGGTGGCGTGAGAGGGGTGGAGCTTAGCACACAGTAGGGCTCAAAAAATGTATGTTGAAAAAAATGTTGGTATTTAGTTGGAGATTACAACTTGCAGTCGTTTGGGCAGAGGCTTTCAAAGCAGACAAGCACACACTATAACCCATCTTGCAAACGAATATTTTAATTAGGCATGGTTTATAGTTCTTCGAATGCCCTATCCTTAAACCTCTAGGGAAGACATTAGTCTCTGGGCTGGAGTGGCTAAAGGCCGGATGGTATCATCAAGTTAAGAACTATGGCTGGAGGCAGTACTTTTTCCTGTCTATTATAAACCATCTCTGCCTACACATACTGGATCAAAAGAACCAATACTGACGAAGCATTATGGGGTCTGAATCATAAAATGTGTTTACCATGAGATATTAGAAAAAGGAAACGGACAAACCCTTTTAAGAAAGATTTCCAGGGCGCCTGGGTGACTCAGTTGGTTAAGCGACTGCCTTCGGCTCGGGTCATGATCCTGGAGTCCAGGGATCGAGTCCCGCATCGGGCTCCCTGCTCGGCAGGGAGTCTGCTTCTCCCTCTGACCCTCCCCCCTCTCATGTGCTCTCTTTCTCATTCTCTCTCTCTCAAATAAATAAATAAAATCTTTAAAAAAAAAAAGAAAAAGAAAAGAAAGATTTCCAATGCAAGTTGAAATAAAGGGAGTCCTTTGCCTAGCTCGAAAAGAGTAAGGAAATTAAATAAGTGTAAATATTTTCTTTCCCAAGTATCTTGGGGATTTTCTGTAGCTTTCCTTCATTCGACTGTTTTGGCCATAAAGCAGGAGGAAAAAGAGGTGAGGGTGTCATCGGTAATTTTAAATTTGAACCCCGAGTCTTAAATAGGCCCCCCTCTCCAAATCGCCTAAAGCACTTTACCCCCTCTAAAAAACATTTATCATACTTGCAATTATCCTATTCAAGGTCCGTCTTCCTCATAGATTTTGATCTTCTTAAAACAACATAGCATGATAGCTCCAAAGCTGGCTCTGTCATTTATCATCTGTATGATCTTGTCAAAGTTTCTTAATTCTCTTTGTGTTAGTCTCCTCATTTCAAAATAGGGCTAATAGGAGTACCTCCTGAGAGGGTTAAATGTGAAGAGTAGATGAGCTAATACAGTAGACATCTAGAGCATAACACGTACTCAAAAACCATCTGCCAAGTAAATAATTGTTGAATACAGTTCAGAACCATCCTCTGTCCTAAAGCAGTTGTCAGAATGAATATGTATGGGCTGAATATTGCCCATAGCTGGAAAGACAGAAACAGTTATATCCAGAAAAATTGGAGAAAAACAATTTCATAATGTTATTAAGTTAATTAAATTTAGACCAGACCTGAAATATATTAAGAAAACCCTCCTACCTCTTCCATTGTTTGTTTGTTTTTTCCACCCAGCTCCTTTACTTGGACATCTTAAAAGTATCTACAATTAATTTTCTCATAAAAGTCTTTGGAGGGCAACATCACTTTATCTAAAAATTGGGGATGCCTGGCTGGCTCGGTCGGTGGAACATGCAACTCTGATCTCGGGGTCATGAATTCAAGCTCCACATTGGGCATCAAACTTACTTTAAAAAAAAAAAAGGTGGGGGGGTGCAGACAGAAGCACAGTTCTTCAACTGAGGTCAAGAAGCTAAGCAGTGGCTAAGAGCTCAGGATTCTGGGATCAGATTCCAATTCTATCACTAACTTTTCTCAGTAGTAAAATGAGGGAAAAGAACAATACTTATCTCATATAAAAACCAATGAGAAGTACTTGACACTCAGGAAGCAATAAATAGCAGTGTTATTTTTATTACAACTTAAAGATCACATTGATACAGTTTATAGACATAAACTTTTTACTAAGTGAATTGCCTTCCAGGACCTAAACACTGCTGAGAAAATAGCAAGACTAACAATTTGCCTGGGGACTCTATCCCTACAGGAGATACAGACTACATTTGAGCAGGGCAATAAAGTTCTAAACCATCTTGAACCATCTTTCATACAACTTTTTGCCCATAAATTTCAATTCCCTGCATAATTACTAGGTTTTCTGAATAGTCATTGTTAACTTCATTCTTTGTTTTCTCCATTAATGAATTATCTCAATAGTTGACATTTTAATGTTTCAAAAGTACATTCACATAAATTTTCTCATTTGATTCTTGAAACCTTGGGAGACAGTTACCACGGGTAAGATTATGCCCAGGACAGAGATGAGGAATTGACTCGGGAGACTGAGACTTACCCAAGGTGACCCAGGTAGTAAGTGACGGTAGTGAGACCCCAATTCAGATCCTTGAATTCTAAATTCCACTCTCATTTCACTACACTATACCATCTTACCATAAGTGTGTTCACAGCTGGACAAAGCTGGTATAATTATTATTGTCTGATACTTTACAACAGATACTTTATTGTTTGCATCTTCAGAGGCTAATCTACTGAAATGTCAGCTGAAATGCCTGGGGTTTAAGTTTCTTTACCAGTCCCAGAGTACAGACAAAGATTCAAAAAGAATGGAGAAAGGAGAATTGACACATACTTTTTCTCCACTGATTGTAATCTCTAACCTTTTTCCTTCCACACTTTATATTATCATGACAATTGTAATTCCTTTATCAAGATAATATAAACCCAGACAAATAGTCTATTTGTAATTAGAACATGTAATAAGGAACCATCTTAATCAAATATATTTATAAATATATGAATATATATTTAAATAAATAATATAAATATATATAAATAATATAAATATATATGCCAGCTTTACTAGTAACTAGACTTGGTCATTGGTTTGAGTTAATTTATGACCATTGATGGTTTAACTCCGATTAATTATTAAAGAAGTTACAAATTTCTCCTCAATCTGATCAGCTGTAACAACTGAAACAAACAAATCAGTCCCTTGATTCTGCTTATTTTCAGGCATTCTCCCAAAGGGATATATTCTGTTGACATGTCTCTTAATTATAATAATACATTTTTTTTTTGTAATCCACCTGCATTATTTCATTACAAAGTGAATGCACTGGCTTCAAGAAAAAGTATTTGTCTTGCCCTAGGTTTCGTCATGTTTATTCCTAAGACTAATTGTCAGCAAAGTCATAAAAGGACAGAGTTTGGGCTTTTATATTCCACCGCTTCCCTCAGAAGCAGCCTTCTGGAGATGTCTTATTCAAGAGGTCTGGATTGAAGCTAGGTTCCTTTGCGCTTTCTTTGTTGTCTCTCACCTTCAGTGAAGTACTGATGTCTGAGAAGGTCCTCTCTGGGGTGTACATTTTGGAGGTAGCTCTAGGATAGGGAAAATGGAGAATCACATAGCCCAGGTTTGCAACCTAGCTCTGAGGTACACACATGTGTGATTTTTCTACTCTGAGCCCCGATTTCCTTGCTGTAAAATGGTGGATAATGTTTTCCTTGTGGACCTATTAGAAGACTGCAATTAGATCATGTTTGTAAAGCACTTAGGCTGTGCTTGACCCATGGCAAGCACTCAGTAAATTCTATTTAATAAATTCTAGTAATGGCTTTCCTACCCGTGTTGGATCTCGAAGGTTTATATTTTTAAAAAGGGGGGGAGGGGAACCTAGACTAAGCAAAATTTTGTTTGTATGTATAATTTTCTGAGGAGCACACAGTTTTCACTGGATTCGGAAAAATAAATTCTGTCTAAAAAAAAGTTAATTGTAGAACCAAGAAAAAGAACTTAGGAGTGAAAACTGGTCTGTGATCATGAAAAAACAACTAAAGGGATATTAAGTATAAATAAAGATCATGTGCATTCCCAAAGAATGTCTACAGATTTCCCACTGCTTTCACCAAACTGCTAATACTGTCCTCATAGTCCCTCTGTCTCCCACCAGAAGGTCAGGGCACAAAGGAAAGTATCCCACCCACCTTCCCACCTAGGATAAGACAACCAACTATGAAAGAGGGGGACTGCAAGTTTTAGAGTCAGTCAAACCCCAATTTAAAATATGGCTCCATTACTTATAAACTGGGTGACTCTGAAGTAATTCAACCTCTTTTGAGTATCAGTTTCTCCAAATACATCCTTCCTATTACACTACTGATTTGGGAAGGTAAATCTCCAATGTGCTTAGCAGAGAAAAGTGAGGGATAATTCTCTTGATGCCCTTGGGAAGGATCGCTGGGCAAAGGAGATGGGTGGACAAAGCTGGCTTTACAGCTAATCAGAATCTTTAAGTCCAACATCATGTTCTTTGTGGGGTGCTGGAAAAGCCCACCCAGCCCACCGAAAATGTTGTTCTCTATGTCAGCCCGTCTGAAATTCCATCCTTAGAAATAATTCCTTTGGATCACTAAGAGCCCCTGGGAGGGAACCAGCACCCCAGGGAGGACCGTCACCTATCTCTGTTGGAACCCCACCCCCACCCCAAGAGGTTAGCCAATAAAGGTTCAAGATGATAGCCCTCTCAAGGGTACTAGTTCCTTCACAGAGGAACAGCATTGAGCCACTCAAGGTTTCTGCCATCAAGGCAGGGAAGGCCCCGGTAGGGTGGGAGTTCTTAAAGGAATTCTTGGTGAGAAACAAAAGCCCCGAAGGCGAGATCCCTAGAACAAAGGGAGTAAAGAGGAGGCAGGATAGGGCAGAAAGTGAAGCTGGGAAGAGAGGGGAAGAATGCCGAAAAGAGACTTTCTTCTTTTCTTCCACAAATAATAGCCTACTATATGTGAGGGGCGGGGGCTAAACCTCACAGGTCTGTCTTGCTAAATAATATGAAACTGGCCATGGGTGGGGCTGGGGGAGCAGGGGTTCTTTCCAGTTCCGTTGATGGGGGTGGGCAAAGGCTGGCTGGAGGGGATGGGTGGGAAGGAAAGAGGAGTCGCGCGACAGGAAGACGCAGGGTCCTGGGTGTGGGGTGCAGGTTTGCGCCCCGGCTCCACTGCTCACTGGCCGCGAGTCGCTTAAGCATCTCCTTGCCCGCATGCATACCACGAGATAATGAACGCGAAGCGATGGCACAGGGCCTGGCGTCTGGCAACCGCGGGAGCACGCGAGCCCTGATATGGCTTTGGTACTGGAAACGTGCCCTGCAGTGGGTGCGTCCCCCGTGTGCCAGGCAAGCCGCTGTGCACTCTGCACCCTAACATCCCTAAATCTGACCCCCAGCCCGCGGAGCAGGGTTCACTATTCTCAGCGTCACCGAAGCTTAAAGCAGCGGCCGCTTGGCTTAAAAGCAACGGAGACGAGCCTGGGACACGCAGGCTGCGGCTAGTTCCCGAGGGAAGGGTTGGGGGCGGTGGGCGACGGCGCGGGGCTCACCCTTGAAGGAGTCCGGGAGCCGCCGGGCTTCGGCGTCCCCTGTGTGCCGCTTCTCAGCCATGCTGCCCGAGCCGGAGGCACCCCTCTCACGTCCTGGCCAACGATGCTGGAACGGCTCCCGCGAAGAATGCGCGGCGGAGACCCGGGGCAGAGACCCGGGGCCGAGACCCAGGCTGCAGCCCCACCCCCTCCCCACGGCCCGGCCAATCGACGCCCAGGACGCAGGAGGACACGCCCCCGCCCCGCCCACCCCTCCGGAGCGGCCCCGCTGGGCTGAGGGGCGTGGCCCGAGGGGCGAGGCGGCCCCAGGCTGGGGTCCCGGCCCAGGGGCGGCACCGGAAGGGAGGGGCGGGCGCCCGGGAGCGCAGGGCGGCGGCGGAAGATATTGGGGAGGGGTCTGTGGGGGTGGCCTGAGCAAAAGGTGCACGCAAGGGAGAGCAGGCTTCTGGGCAGACGAGTGAGAAGAAAATGGCGCCCTCCTTGGGCGGGTGGGGTCCGAGAGGAGGCGGAGGGGCACCTGTGTGGGGCCGAGGGCCGCCGGGGCTGAGCGGGTCAGTGGGTGCGAGGGGGAGGAAGCGAGCGACGTCCTGGAGCCGGAGGGGGTGAATCCCAGGGAGGTGCGTTTATTCAACAAACTCCTCCCCGTGCGCCTGCCACCCGCCCTGCGGCGCGCGCGGGGCGGACACGGGGCGAGCCCTCCTGGAGTTTATAGGCGAGGGGCGAGACAGGCGACCAGCTAACCAGATCTTTACTCGGACGGAGAACGCGGTGAAGGGACCCAGGTACTCAGAAGAGCAGAGGGCACCTACTTTAGTTAGGGGGCGCAGAGAAGGCTTCCGTAAGGAGGTGGCGTTGAGGTGTGACCTGAATTTGAGTCGGGGGACAGGCAGTGCGGAGGTCAGAAAGGGAGTCCCAGGCAAGGCATCTGCAAGGCTATTCCCAACCTCAAGCTCTCTGTTGGGTGGCGGCCGAAACCTTACACTTGAAAACCAGGCGGTTTTATTCTCCGTAACTTTTTTTTTTTAATTTTATTTTATTATGTTATGTTAGTCACCATACAATACATCATTAGTTTTTGGTGTAGTGATCCACGATTCATTGTTTTCGTATGACACCCAGTGCTCCGTAACTTGCCCAAATGCAAAATGTTCAAAGTATGTTGATATACCCACGAGAAGGTCCACTTTTAAAAATATTTTGTTTTGGGGCGCCTGGGTGGCTCAGTTGGTTAAGCGACTGCCTTCGGCTCAGGTCATGATCCTGGAGTCCCGGGATCGAGTCCCGCATCGGGCTCCCTGCTCGGCGGGGAGTCTGCTTCTCCCTCTGACCCTCCTCCCTCTCATGCTCTCTGCCTCTCATTCTCTCTCTCGCAAATAAATAAAATCTTAAAAAAAAAAATTTTTTTTTAATATTTTATTTTGAAATAAGTGCAGATATCACAAGAAGTTGCAAAGAGGGTGCAGAGAGGTTATGTGTACCTTCTATCCACTTTCCCCCAATAGTTACCCCTTACTTAACTACTAAGTTATCAAAAACTGGACATGGACAGCAGCACGAGGTGTGTGTGTAGTTCTGTAGATCTGTGTGTGTGTAGATCTACGCTTTATCACATGCGTAGATGGATATAACCACAACTGCAATCAAGCTACAGAGCTATTCCATCACCACAAAGATCTCCCTTGTGGGGAGTACATTTTTCTTCTTTTTAAGAGGCTCAGTGTTTGGTGTTTAATACCCAGCACTGTGGTGTTTGGTTAATATGAAAGGGTAGACTTTCTGATTTTAGCTCCAGAGCCTTGTGGCTGTCAGGATGGAAACTGGAGCACACACAGTTCTAACAGGTGTTAAGACAGGGGTTGATCATTTTTGCTTTGGGATGCAGACTCGAGTATGTGATAAAGGCCTGACGTAGAGCTGTAAAGTTGACTTCCAGTCATGTATGGGCAAAGAACTGTTTGTAGTTTCCTGCCTGCTTGTGCAGTCGTTTGGTTTACAAGCCTCCTGGAGAAGAAAAGGAGGGGAGTACAGTAACAATGATCCTTCCTCTCTAAATCATCCTTGAGAAAATCCACAGCTTCATTTTTTCCATTCTGCGACGAATAAGCCCCAGAGGCATATACTTCCTGTTTATGCTGTGGTTCCCAGGAAAAAGGAGCGAATGCACCAGCAGCTAACTAAATCCTTCAGTAGAGGAGGGCTTGATTACAGATTGCATATCATGGAAAACTATTTGGCTTTCATTTTGCTGGAAAAGAAAATGTTTCAAAATGATTTTGATGTTTGTACTCCTACTTGCTACCTTTGCTCAAGTCTCAAAGCAATCCCAGCAGCATCACTCCTGGAGACTTAGAAAAGAGGCTTCTCTCCCTTTGGGACAGACTTTGGTAAACACTTGTTGGCTCTGGTTTCAAATTGCATCAGTTGGGGAGCTAATTCCAGGCCCAAGGACTGGCTGAGAACTAAGAACAAGTTTTGACTTGATTTTTAAATTACCTTCAGGATGGATGTTTCCACGTTTTGATTTTAAAATGCTGAATTTTGCCTGCCCATGAAACTAGTGCATTCTGGCTTTCTCATGCATATTCATGTTAGAGTTTGAAGTCCACGGCCAAGAAAGAATTCTCCAGACATTTTTGGTGCAAAAGGGTGGTGTTATTAAAGCATGGGGACAGGACCCATGGGCAGAAAGAGCTACACTGGGGTTGTGATGGGTGACTGATTATATACTTTCAAGTTGGAAGGGGGTTAGGAATAGCGTTAAGTCTCTCTAGCGTACATAAGTCTCTAGGGAATTTTGGAAGCAAGGTTTCTAGGACCTTGAGGGGGCTAGCTATTGTTATGAAAGGTCATTTATTATTGTCTAGTAAAACCTTAGTCATGAGACCCTTCAGATGTGTACCGGTGGGCCTTATGCTTGGAGGATGATTGCTAACATGTATCGTGGGAGAGTAAAGATAAAGGAAATTTCCAAAGGAATTTTTAAATGTTAAAGTAGACTTACAGGATCCTGGAGGTCGGGATGTTAAGCGAAGGTTGTCTTTTGCCCTTAGCGGAGTATTAACATCAAAGCAGTTAAGTTTCTAGAGGAAGGTCACTCTGCCAGTCCAAACGACTTGTCAGTGAGCTGTAAGTTGTAAGGAAATTTAATTTTTTTTCTTTTGCCTTTGTTCCCCACATCAAGAACTATTATAATTTTGGTGAATTTTTTGTTCTAGCTGTTATTAAGGGAGATTTGCATATAAGTTAGAATCAGAATATAGATTCCCTATTTCTTTTATGTTTTATTTTGCTATTATTTCCCTAGCATATTCAGGGAACTAAATTAAGTATTGACTGATGGTGATAGTGATGATATTAAGACCTGGATTTGGTTTAAAGACATACATGCACCACGAAGCCCTATAATTGAGTAAGTCAGAGGAAATTTAATCTGTCTTTTTCCTGTGTCCACGTAAGACATGCTTTAATAAAAACAACAGGAGGATCCTTATTTTTTTTTTTTCCTTTAAATTGTGAATCCAGGCTGTTCTCCATGCCTTTAGTGAAATCAGCTAATCAGATACTTTTCAGGGAATAGCAAATACCAGCAACTACATCTGCTTGTGGTGTTTTCCCCAGGCTGGAACTAACAAGTTTGATCTGTTTCTTTATGTGGACTAATTCACATTTATTGTATTACAGCAGCATTTTTATCTTATTAGCTCTTACTGAAACATTGATGGTATTTAATAGAGCGTCTATAGGAAGAATTTTATTAATCTACTTTATTTATTAAGAAGTTCACTTAGCAAATATTTGCTGAGCACCTATTATGTGCCAGGTATTGCTCTAGGTACTTGGGATACATCAATGAACAAAAAAAGACAAAAATTCCCTCCCTTGTGGAGCTTACATTCTAGTATTCCTTTTTACATATATTAGCTTGCTAGGGCTTACACAGCAAGGTACCACAGGCTGGATGGCTTAAATAACAGAAGTTTATTTTTCTTACAGTTCTGGAGGTGAGAAGTCCAAGATCAAGGGTCAGCAGAGGTGGTTTCTTCTAAGGAGCCTGAGGGAAGAATCTGTTCCAGGCCTCTCTCCTTGACTTGTAGGTGCCATTTTCTTCCTATGTTTTTACATTGTCTTCTCTCTGTATGCATCTGTGTCCACATTTCTTCTTCTTCTTTTTTTTTTAAAAGATTTTATTTATTTATTTGACAGAGAGAGAGAGAAAGACAGCGAGAGAGGGAACACAAGCAGGGGGAGTGGGAGAGGGAGAAGCAGACTCCCTGCAGAGCAGGGAGCTCGATGCGGGGCTCGATTCCAGGACCCTGGGATCATGACCTGAGCCGAGGGCAGAGGCTTAATGACTGAGCCACCCAGGCGCCCCCACATTTCCTCTTCTTACAAGGATACCAGTTATATTGGATTAGGGCCCACTGTAATGACATCATGTTACCTTAATTACCCCCTGAAAGGCCCTGTCTCAAAAAAAAAAAAAAGACCCTGTCTCCAAATACAGTCACATTCTGAGGTCCTGGGGGTTAGGACTTCAACATATGAATTTTAGGGGAACATATTTTAGCCCATAATATCACATATGACTATGGTGATCCAAATCTTTGTCTTGCCTGTTTTCTCATATCCATATCTCTGAGATACTCAAAACCATTTATGTTTCCCTGCAAAGTGTGTATAGGGGACCTATAATTATGAGTAATTATTTTTCTAGACATGATTTATTTTTAATAACTACTAAAAGGAAAGTTTCTGGTTCGGAAGGATTACTCTACTTCAAATGTTGCTCCATCCAGCCCCTATTCTACTGTTTTAGCAAAGTTATAAAAAAGAATAAAGAAGAATGATGTTGGAGAAGGGGTTCGATAGGTTATTATTTGCAGGGTACTAGGATTCATGGTAAAAAAAAAACATTTTTCCCAACACTGTACATGAGGGGAAAGAGAGGCCTATATAATGACATTATTTTTAATAATTCAAGTAATATCATTACCATCATTTACCATCACCACTAGTTACTGTTTATTTTTATCCCATGAGGAAATTGAAGAAATTGAGATGTCTTAATCACTTGCCCAAGGTCTCACAGATTATAACTGGTGTCTGTTCCAAGTGTGTATGACTCCAGAGTTTAAGCCCTTAACCATTCAGAATAATAAAAAGAAACAAAAAGACTCAAATGTTTTATATACAAACACTTCTGAGAAAGTGATATATCTAAGTATCTAAGTATACCTAAATGAGTCTTCAAGTTTGCCTTCAGTCTTGATATATACTTAACCTTTATCTTGAAATGATATTTTATTGTTCAGTTTTTATATCATTGTGATATGCTCTGTCAAAATGTGTCTGTCTGCCTGTCTTTGATACTGAATTTATAAAGGACACAATCTACAACCAGGTTAGTATTTTATAGTTTCATTGTACATCTTGAATTACATTGAAAATTTAAAATAACTTTAAAAGTTTGGCTTTTTTCTTATAATTTGTAAGAATAATTTTGTTTTTCTATTGTATAAGATGAACAGAGCAGGTAAATTGCCTAGAGATATCAGGAAAGGCTTCTGTGGAAAGCTGAGTTTAGTAGGATATATACAAGTTAGAAAAGGATATTTTAGGAACACAGAAAAGCCCTTATGCATACATAGGCATATGACAGAGCTTGATATTTTGGGGAAAATGCAAGTAGTAAGATAGGCAGGAAATTGGAGCGTTAAGAGATGGCAGTGGACTAAAAGGTACATGCCAAACTTAGAAGGTAAATATGAAGCCCCTGAAAGATCTTAACAAAGGGATGGAATGAATTCTTCCTATCAAAAGGTTATGTAATAGACAATCTGAATAGACCTATGTCTATTAAAGAAATTGAATTGATAATTAGTGACCTAAAGCAGAAGGCACCAGGCCTAGATGGGTTCACTAGTGAATTCTACCAAACATTTAAGAAAGAAATCACACCAATTCTGTACAATCTCTTCCAGAAGATAGAAGCAGAGGGAATACTTCCTAACTTATTCTATGAGGCCAGCATTACTAACACCAAAATCAGACAAAGACGTTATCAGACAACTAAGAACAATATCTCTCATAAGCATAAAGTTTTAAAGTGTAAAAGCTTTCAACAAAATATTAGCAAAATCAAACCCAAAAAGGTATAAAAAGAATTATATACAGGGGTGCATGGGTGGCTTAGTTGCTTGAGCATCCAACTCCTGATTTCGGCTCAGATCATGATCTCAGGGTTGTGGGATTGAGCTCTGCATTGGGCTCTGTGCTGAGCATGGAGCCTGCTTAAGATTCTCTCTCTCCCTCTCCGTCTGCCCATCACCCCCCACTAGTGCTCTTTCTCTCAAAAAAAAAATTATATACAACTATACGTAAAATGGTTCAACATTTGGAAGTCAGTTAATGTAATCTCTTACATCAACAGATTTAAGAAGAAAAATCACATGATTGTATCAATAGATGCAGAAAAAGGATTTGACAAAACCCAATACTCATTCATCATAAAAACTCTCAGTAAACTAGGAATTAAGGAGAACTTCCTCAACTTGGTAAAGAACATGTACAAAAACCTACAATGAACAGCATGCTTAATGGTGAAAAACATGAAGCTTTCCTACTAAGATCAGGAACAAGGCAAGGATGACTCTGATCATCCCTCCTTTTCAACATCATACTGGAAGTCCTAGCTAATGGAATAAGACAAGAAAGGAAGTAAAAGGTGTGCAGATTGGGAAGGGAGAAAATAAAACTCTTCGTTTGCAGAATATTGTCTATGTAGAAAATCTGTACTTGTACTCTTATGTTATTACGTAAGGAAGCAAAAGAAAAAGGAAAGTTAAATAAAGAAATAGAAGACCCAGAGCAAATAGTTTCACATTAAATATGGTATTGTCTTATGTAGTTTATCAACTAATATATGAACGTAAGGTTATTGAACTCTATCAATTCCAGTGTATCATTGTGAATAGTTGAGCAGAAAATACCTTTCACTACCCTTGAAGTCTTTTTTTTTCTTGGACCTTGAGACATAATGGCCTTGGAGCTACTGGTTGCAGTTATTACATCCTTGGGAATCTTATAGGTGGCATTTGCTGATACACCGTATCTTTACTTTCGAAAACCCGTTTTAAGAAGTCAGCATTGGGGCGCCTGGGTGGCTCAGTTGGTTAAGCAACTGCCTTCGGCTCAGGTCATGATCCTGGAGTCCCGGGATCGAGTCCCACATCAGGCTCCCTGCTCAGCAGGGAGTCTGCTTCTCCCTCTGACCCTCCTCCCTCTCATGCTCTCTGTCTCTCATTGTCTCTCTCGCAAATAAATAAAATCTTAAAAAAAAAAAAAAAAAAAAAAGAAGCCAGCATTGGCCATTAAGTAATGTAAGCATAGTAATGTAGGATTGATTATTGTATGTGTGTTACCTGTCTTTTTATGGTACTGAATTCACATAGGTCATGACAAGTGTTTATTCTTGTTACCTTTTCCCATATTGATTAGTCTCCCTTTATAGAAGAGGCCAAGGAGTGACATATTAGCTAATAAAACATAATAGCTACCATGTCTTAAATACCTGCTATATGCCAGGAATCATATTCATTGCTTTACCCAATTATCTCCTTTAATCCTTGTAAGAAAAACCCTGCCTGGTAGCTCTCGACCCCATTATAGAGGAAACTGAGCTTCAAAGAAGTCAAGTAACTTGGTCAAAGTCACATAGGGAAGCAGAAGGAGTGGTGGTTAAGAGTACAGTCTTTGTGGCCCTATTGCCTGTATTAGGTATCTTGTTCTACCGTTTCCTAGCTCTGTGATCTTGAGCAAGTTATTTGCTCCTTTAGACTTCAGTTTTCTTGGGGTGCCTGGATGGCTCAATTGGTTAAGCGTCTGCCTTCGGCTCAGGTCATGATCCCACGGTCCTGAGATAAAGCCCCACGTGGGCTTCTTGCTCAGTGGGGAGCCTGCTTCTCCCTCTCCCTCTGCTGCTCCCCCTGCTTGTGCGCTCTTACTTGCTGTCTCTGTCAAATCAATAAATTAAAAATAAAATAGGGCGCCTGGGTGGCTCAGTCGTTAAGCGTCTGCCTTCGGCTCAGGTCATGATCCCAGGGTCCTGGGATCGAGTCCCACATCGGGCTCCCTGCTCTGCAGGAGGCCTGCTTCTCCCTCTCCCACTCCCCCTGCTTGTGTTCCTGCTCTCACTATCTCTCTCTCTGTCAAATAAATAAATAAATAAAATCTTTAAAAAATAAAAAATAAAAAAATAAAATAAAATAAACTTCGGTTTTCTTATCTGCAAAATGGAAAAGTAAGTGAAATAATCCATGTAGTGTACTCAGCTCAGTGCGTGGTATACAGTAAGAACTTCAAAAATGTCAACAGTTACTCAACGTAATTGAAAGTTATACAGACATTATATACTAACTTTATTAGAAGAAACAAGCGATACCACAGGTTTAAACTTAGGGCTCTCTGACCCTAAAACTCCCTCATTTCTCTCTATTTAACACCATCTCTGTAAATGTTTAGTCATTGATGGAGATAGAACTCATTCTCTATAAGTTACTTAGATTCTGTGAAAAAAAATTTGCCAGTTTATCAGTCAGGATAGAGTAGATTATGTTGCATTAATGAACAACTTTCCTATGTTTTTTTAAATATCCCCACATTTTCTTTATTTACTCATTCATTCATTCATTCATTTTTACATACATTCTGTGCCTAACCTGGGGCTCAAACTCACGACGCTGAGATCAAGAGTCTCACGCTCTACCAACTGAGCCAGCCAGGTGCCCCGAACAGCTTTCATAATTTAATGATTTATCACAAGCATGCTTGTTGCTTACTCCCACGTCATGGCCTACATGGGATGATAGGGGCTCTTTCATCATAGTCCCCCAAGGATCTCAGCAGATGGAGGCACCATCTCAACACATGGTTTCACCATCACCAAGGCAGGAAAAAAGGGATGTGGTGACTTGTGTCCTGTGTCTTGATGACTTCTGCTTGGAAGTGACATATCCATTGCTGCTTACATTTCACTGGCCAAAGCCAGGAACGTGGCCGGGTCCAACTTTAAACGAGAAGGGCAAAGTGCAGTTTTGGGGGTACAGGAAAGAGAATTAGATGCCAATGAGCAGCATTAATGACTACCATACCAATAATTTGAACTTTTCAAGCTTCCTGACTTGATATTTATCTTTTCCATTTCTAAATCTGCCCCCATCCCTTCTTCTGTATATGGATTCTTCAGGTAAAAGCTTAAGTATAGCTTCCAAGAAACACCTCTCTGTTTCAGAGAGGCATATCAGAGTTATCTGGAGACTTTTTCAAAATCATTTGCCCAGGCCCCACCCAAGAACTAGTGAATTGAAATATCAAAGGGTCAGGCTCTGGATGGGTGTATTTTGATAAAGCTTCTCAGATGGTTCTGGCTTAACCTCTGTTGTAACTGTGCAGTTGTAAACTCATATTTGTTTTCAGGGGTTGCTCTTAAAACAGATGGGAAGTGAAAACAGCTCTGAAACAGAACTGAAAGGATGGGAAAGAGGAAGGCATCAGGACAAAAATTATGAGTCAGCCTAGCAGGGTTCTCAGCTCAGGCTTAAATTGTGTTTCCGCAGAAGTCAGTATATTCTGGGCATGCCTAGATGACTCCAGGGTTTTGTACATAAGGGAATACCAATCCTCATGAAAAAGACCCACCTCACTGTAAATCAAGGGAGACTTTTACCCCTGCCCCAACTTTTTACTGAAAAAATTTCAATCATATGGAATGTTGAAAGAATTGACTCTACTTAATTCAGTAAGCGCTAGCATTTTACTCTGTTTTATTTGCTAATTTTTTCCGACATCCACTGGTAATTGTTGCCTGAATCAATTATTTTATTGAGGGGCGGGGGTTGCCAAACAGTGATTTTCTGATTTTATTATTCCTACTACGTTTATTATCATTATCTAGCACTCTTCAGTAAAGAATAGCTTTTCTTCACCAACCGAGAGGAATTAAGTTTTTCCTAAAAAGGCATAGTCAATGTGTAATTCTTTAAAATAAAGAAGATTTGGGCGCCTGGGTGGCTCAGTTGGTTAGGCGACTGCCTTCGGCTCAGGTCATGATCCTGGAGTCCCGGGATCGAGTCCCGCATCGGGCTCCCTGCTCGGCGGGGAGTCTGCTTCTCCCTCTGCCCCTCCCCCATCTCATGCTCTCTCTATCTCATTCTCTCTCTCAAATAAATAAATAAATAAATCTTTAAAAAAAATAAAAAATAAAGAAGATTTTTCAGGAGCCTGTATTTGAGTTAAGGGCAGTCGGCTAGCTTAGTCGCAGACAGATGGCTTGAGTATAGCAGAGGCTCATGCATACAGCTCTAGAGCCCAGCTGTCAGACTCAAAATGATAAAGCATGGTAGCTACAGAGAAGAATGGTGTTGAAATTACAGTGGCTGTATCACTGACAACCGAATGGTCAAAGGACAGGACCCATGGTGCAGACATTGGCAGTTCCATTAGCGCTGGTACCTGATGGTGGGTCCCCGAAGCTGAAGTGCCATCAGAGGGCATGGCAGCCTGGCCCCAGTTTGGTTCATTAGCAACACCAGGGAAAATGATTAACAGAGGAGTGAAATGGTGCCAGCCAATGGGTCACCAACCGGATTTTTCTGTAGAGCATCCACGAAGCAGCCGTTGGGACACTGAGAGCCATTCAGCAGAAAGACTAGAGCTCTTCAGGTGCCAGAGACCTATAGTTTGGGGAGACTTACTGCGATCCGACCTTCCCCTTGGGCTGGTGCGATCTGAGGAAAAGTGCTGTATCTTACCAAGAACAGGAAACGTCAAAGGAAGGGTGTTTTTCAGGCAAAGCAAACTCAAAGGAGAGAGGGACATCTAGAGTTTGAAAGTGATGTATAGAGGTGATGGCAGGTGGCTCAGGCTGAAAGAGAAATTCAAAGATACTAGTTGGCTCTTTGAGAGAACCTGGAAAACCACAGTGGTTGAAGGCCCAGTTTCCTCATCACAAATACGGTATATCTCTCCATCTCTTCACGTCTTCTTCTGTGTAGTGCCTGGTGATTTTTTTTATGGTAAACACGGAGATTCAAGTAAAAATAAAATCCACATTTTATTCCTGATAGAATTGACATCCCCTGAAAAGTTAAAATGGTCTAAATATAAGGTTTCCTTTAATCGGTGCTGAATCTAGGAGTTGGGGTTACTAAAAGTTAGTCAAACCATATAGAATTTAGGAAATAGTGATTGCCACTTCTCTTTCACTTTTAGCTTTTTTTTAAAATGTAAGAACAAAGTAACTTTTTTGCTACCCCACATTTCCTCTAAACATTGGTTTCTTGGTGGAGAAATGGAAACTGTTTTTCTACTGGAAGGAAAGAAGTTGAGAATGATTTCTGGGTTGAGTTCTGTTTTTATTATTTATTAATAAATAATAAATTAATAATTTAATAGTTTATTAACCTAATGTCCATAGACTGAAAAGAAAATAAAAAGACAGGATGTGCACTAAATCATGGCAAGCAGTCTGTGTTATAGTCTGCATGTCATAAAACAAAGGGGTAATTTTATACAAATTTCCTCAAAATGATAAAATGAAATTATTCTTAGAATTCAACAAAGTGGTTCTAATTCAGTGTAGTGGAACTTTCCTTTTTTCAATGTAAAAGCTACCATATTTTTATAGAGTGGCAGTACAATAATTAATAAAAGTGTTTGGTTGTGTCAGTGATTTTTTTTTCCCCTTGTGCGAGGCTGATCGGTTTTATGTTCCATATGCGCTCACTGAATCATTCTTAGCTCTATGTCAGGTAGTTTGTTCAGGAGTTGAAATCATCACAAGGCTTTTCTGAGAATCCTAGACCTTCCAAAGTGGCAGAAAGTTCATTATTGCCTCAGTAGTACCAGTCGGAGCATTGGGTATGCACAATTTTCGACTGCAAGCAAATCGAGCAGCACAGGAGTTGTATTTAGTGGAGTTCATGTTCAAAAGAAACCTCTCAGAATCCTTCCTGTAATCCTTCATTTAGAAGCAGATAAACTGCAGCACTAACTGGAGAGCAAGGGGTGAGGTGCAGAAACAAGAGGAAAAGATATTTTGTTCTAAGTCTTGAAGCAACCTGAGGCAGTTTGTAAATTGGGGTGTTTTGTCCTTAGCATCCTTTCACTGTTCTCACCTGCTTTTCCTCTACTACTTAGTGTGCGGTGCTAACTTACCCCAATTATCACATTGCTCCAATCCATCCAAGCATGTTTTTTCCCCATCAAAGCTCTCTTTGCACCAAAATTACCTACACTCCTCTCCTGGAGAGTCTCTGATATTAGAAAAACAGAAACTTCATTGAATTGATTTGCCCTAACAAGTACATGGATTATTTAATAGCCAGCCTCTTAACATTTTCAGATGTAATTGTTATTTTTATGAAGAATACCCATTCACACCTAATGAGTTTAAATTTAGGAATTTCTTTTATTATAATGATGTAAAAAGGAATACAGGCAGTTTCCAAAAAGGGCTTTTTTTTTTTTTTTGGTAGGGATGAAAGCAATTTGTCTATCTCTTAGGAGACCAGTTCTCCAAGTGTTAGCAACCTAAGCTGTTCCAGCTTTTCCACGTTCCTATGCAGATGAGCCTGTAAGTTTTTAAGCTCTCAGTTATTTCAACAATATCTCCGTTGATGGTGGTAGTAGGGACGTTGGTTTTATTATATGCATTGTTTGAGGTCTTTCCTGTACCTTGGTTACAAGTTTACTAGGTGTCTTTGTTACTAGGTTTCTGTTTTGTTTGTTTGTTTTTAAGATTATTTATTTGAGAGAGAGAGAGCAGCGGGGGTGGGGGGAGGGAGAATCCCAAGCAGGCTCCACACTCAGCACAGAGCCCTATTGGGGCTTGATCCCACTAGCCTGAGATGATGACCTGAGCTGAAATCAAGAGTCGAACGCTTAACCGACTGAGCCACCCAGGCATCTCTGTTTCTTTTTTTAAAGTAATCTCTACACCCAACATGGGGCTCGAACCTACAATCCCAAGATCAAGATAGGTCTCTGTCTTGAGAGACTCAGCCCAGAAGGAAAAACACGTAATAAGCACTATAATAAAGTTTCTTAGAGGAATTGACGTTTGGCTTTATTAATTTGTTCAATAAATACTAACTAGGTGCCTACTATGTGTCAAGTAGAGCTTAAGTGCTGGGGATACTGGGATTAACAGGATAGACATGGTCCCTCCATTGGAGCTTACTGTCTAGTGGTTACAGACAGTGGATTGCAGGTCACACGGCTTCAGGGAAATGGTAATTACGTAGAGATCAGGCAAAAGGCGGAGACTTCCTTTCATATTCCGTGATGGTTAGGTGACGTTCCGTACTATGAGATGGCAAAAGAGCTAATCAGCTTATCTTGGATGGTCATATTGGACTGTGTGCTCACTTCAGAGGAAGTTCTGGGGAACCGGATAACTACTACCATAGACCAATTTAAAGGGGAAGAGGACTGATTGAACCATGATGGATGCCTTTAATGGCATGGATGATTTCAAGCAAGCAGATGACATGCTCAAATTGCAAAAATATTGCCCTAGTGGAATGACACTCACGCCTTTATGGGATAGTCTTGAAAAAAATCTCTTACAGTTTATAGTCATAGGGCTCAGGTATCTGAAAACCAAATTCAAAGATTGATTCTGTGGCTTGGTAAATTATATTAGAACCTGAATTTAAATACTTCGGCAAGTATTTTATATGGATGATCGGTTAAGCTAGATTAGGGAAGAGAGGGGTCTTGACAAATTGAATAGAGATAAGTGACAGAAACGAAGGCTTAGAGAACCCCAAACTCCTAGGTTTATCTGAAACAGAGTTCTCAATTGTGGCACATCCATAGTTGAGTGTTAACATCCACAAGAATGATAGGAATTTGCTCATTTATGTCATGAAAATATGGGGAATATTTGCAGGAGTGGATTTGAGGGATCTTGACCAGGAAAATGGAAATGGAATTTTTAGATTAAGCCAAATTAATTGATAAGATAGCATTTGCAGCCAGCTGTTGTTCTAACAATGTACTGAGCTGGCTAATCCCAAATAGCATTGAAAAGCCAGAAAGAATTTGGTCTAAAAGAAGGGATAAAAAATTTTAGGGTACAGGAGTGGAGGATTACATCTGTCATGCAGTCTGCCCATGGGCCCCTCTTAGGTCCCCTGGTATATTCCAGAAGACTGTCAGTTTAGTTTTGCTACAAGGAATGGATTAGTGAAGGAAGTATGAGAATCTTTAAAAAGCACTAAACTGGTTGTCCTTTCTAGGCTGAGAATACTGACGGATAGGGCCACATTTGGAATGAGAGACCTAATCTCAGTGGGGATGGGAGAGCCCTCTGACAGAAATGAACAAGTAGTAGGCATGGTCATAACATAACAGGGTGAATATGATGATTAAATCTCAGGGAGGTTTTACCATAGTTAATTTATGAAAATTTATTTTTGATTGTAGGAGTGATATGTAACTATTTCTTACTGCTAAAAATTAAAAAAAATAAATAAAAAAGAATTTTAAAATACGAATTTAAAAAACAGATAAAAAATAGGATGCCTGGGTAGCTCAGTTGGTTAAGGGTCCTGCGGTTGAGTCCCGCATCGGGCTCCTTGCTCAGCAGGGAGCTTGCTTCTCCTTCTGCCTGCCACTCCCCCTGCTTGTGCTCTCTCTCTCTCTCTCTCTCTGTGTCTCTCTCTGACAAATAAATAAAATCTTAAAAAAAAAAATAGATAAAAAGTAAATACTCCCTAGACTTCTTTCCTCTAATCCTTCTTGCTTTTATGAAATGCCCAGCAGTAATTCTCCACTGCAGAAGAGCTTCTTGACACTCGGATGTTCAGGATGGCTCACTCTGTAAATGCCAGTTCTCTTTGGTCTCCAGCCAGCCTGATGCTTGCTGAATGGAGTGGCCATGCTGTTAGTGGTAGAGGCTATGCATGGGTTTCAGCAGCACAGACTTCTCATCTTCCAGGCTGCCCTGGTCCATGCCATTGCCGAGGGCTCAGTTCACTAGCAGCAGCTGCCAGTCCTGGGTTCTGGACTCAGCGTTACACCTGTAGGCACCTCACTAGCTCTCTGTTGTCGGATAGATAGGTTACAGTGGAGCTCGTCCATCGTGGGGAGTGGGGAATAGCAATTTTAGAGCTTATATAATGATTTTCCTTACGCTAGCCGAGGATTTATCTCTCATCCTGCCATCCTCTCTGCTTCCTTTCTCTATCCTCTCAACGTAATTTTGGATTGCGTGAATGTTCAGTATTTACGCTCTACCTATGGCAATACTATGCATAGTCAAATATCGTAATGTATTATGAGCATATTTCTTTTCTTATTTTGTGCTTTTCCTGAGGTTAAAAATTGCTTATTTAAAACCTTTTTCTTATTTTTCTTTGTACCAGTTACTGATTTAAATTGCTTTTCAGTATAATTTTATGTGTCCCAGGATAAATGCTAATGGAGACCCACACACCGCACGTCTAAATATTTAAAAGTTATAAATCAAACTACTAAATAAACTCTCTTTTCTTCTCTTGACTTGACATATATACCTTCACAACAAAACTGAAAATGATCTCGAGTGTGGTTTTTGTATGACTGAAAGCCTGTGAATTATTAGACAACTGAATTTTAATTTTTATTGCATATGTCTGAGTTAGTGATGTTTGGATGAATAGTAAAGGCTTGCCAGGCTAATAAATGATTATATTCTTTGCTATGAATTTTGTTTTTCTTAATTTCAGCAAAATATTACCCTGAAATTTCACATAAAATTTGATTTACTGACAGTAATGTCGCATTAGACCTTCCTTGAGTCATTGTACACTTTATGTATTTTTCTTTTAAAACATTCAAGATAGGGGCGCCTGGGTAGCTCAGTCATTAAACGGCTGCCTTCAGCTCAGGTCATGATCCTGGGGTCCTGGGATCGAGCCCCGCATCGGGCTCCCTGCTCCGCGGGAAGCTTGCTTCTCCCTCTCCCACTCTCCCTGCTTGTGTTCCTGCTCTCGCTATCTCTCTCTCTGTCAAATAAATAAAATCTTTAAAAAAAAAATTCAAGATAATCTATTAAAACTAAAAGGTAAGATACTGATGATAGCCAACAAATACAAAAATTTAAAATATTTAAAGCTGGAATTTTTAACTATATTTTGAAAATTTAATTAAATCATATCAAACGTTTTGTAAAAGTGAAACTAATTACAATTCTAGAATTAGTATCCATCTGTCAGTGTAAAATATGAATAGCTTGCTTCACACATATTACTTCTAGACATACACACAGATTTGAGAATAATTTGAATTATTTAATACTACAAAATGTTTCTCAGCTGCCATGTGTAACAGTGTTGAACAGTATGCTAATTAGTGACTATCACTGAATTCTCCACGTGGAATCCGAAATGAAGTAAAAAAAAATGGATTTTCAATACTCTGAGACTTTAAAATGCAAGTATCTATTTCATTCATGCTCTCAGAGAGGAAGGATTTGTCACACTAGTTAATTTGTATTTTCTTTTACCAAAGTGCTTCTACTGTGCACATTCTTTCTGTAGCAAAATCTGTCTCTGACAGCAGAAGCACAAACCCACACACTTACAGAGCATTCAGGGACAGTCACCTTTTACTTTGAGGAGAAAGGAGGACAAGAGCAGGAGAAGTGGAGAAGCATCTTCCTGGAACCTAAATGAAGTTAGCGTCAGAGAATAAAACATCTAATGTTCTAGATCACACTGTGCCAACACCGAGTGCTGGGTCTTGGGCGATAATGGTACCCATGGGTTCTTTCATCAGTGTGTTCTCCCTCTCTCTTCGATCTGTAGGGCTTCTACCGTGTGGGGCCCCAATGCCCAGTTCTAAGGCTGGTATTGGGTGTTAGCATTCGGTATGCCCAGACTTAGGTCATGCTCCTATTTTCCAGTAGGGTTCTTGTTCCCACAGTTGCTCTGTCATTCCCCATTCACCAGTCAATGCCATGCGGGAAGGGAATGGGAACTCTATCTCCTTTTCTCATTTTTGTATTTTAAAAATCCTTTTATTTTGAAATAATTTTAGATTTACCAAAAAAATGTTGCAAAGATGGTATGGAGTTGCTGTATATTCTCCCCCAAGCTTCTCCTCATGGTAACATCTCTTATGATCAAGCTGCACGTGCCAAAACTAAGAAATTAACATGAGGCTGCTACTGTTAACTAAACCACAGACTTTATTTGGATTTCACCAGTTTTTCCATGGATGTCCTTTTTCTGTTGCAGGATATCAGATTGCATTCAGTCATCATGTTCCCTTAGCCTCCAATCTGTGACGGTTGTTTGGTCTTTCCTTGTCTCTCATGACCTTGACAGTTTCAAAGGGTACTGGTCAAGTGTTTTGTAGGCTCTCCTTCCTTTGGGTTTGCAGTGATTACATTGGGAATATGGATTTTGGGGAAGAATGCCACAGGGACGAGCTGCATCGTATCAGGGCTGCACGGTATCAACATGACTTAGGACTGGTGATGTTAACCTTGAGCACTTGGCTAGGGTGGTGTCTCAGGTTTCTCTACTTACTGTTTCTCTTTCCGTACACTATTTTTTAGAAGAGAGTCACTAAATCCAGCCCATACTCGAGGGGTGGGGAATGTATTTTAAAATTGCATTCTATCAATCCTTATTTAATATCTCTTTTTATCCCCCACTTCTAAAAGTCCACTCAGTTTCTGAGCCTTTGGAAGATTCTGTGATATACATCAGTTCAATTCTTGGCTTTCCCCACTATATCTCAAGTACTTTTCTGCATTCCAGCTAGCAAAATTTTGTTTCTATTATCTCCCTTTTCTTTGTATTTATAGTTTTATGGGCTTTAGAAGATCCCCTTTTTGGTAGTTTTAGTGGGATTTCAGAGGAAGTGAAATTGAATTATTATGTTCAATCTGCCATCTTTATCTGGAAGCCTTGGGGGAAACATTTTTTAATCATCAAAATTGACATTTAATCTGTTTGGATTTGCCATTTCTGTTTGTTATAATTCTACCATTAATATAATCCATGGAATCACTGAATGCTTTTTTGGGTATCATTGTTGTATTTCATAAGACATTGTGATCAGTCAAAAAACTCAGTTCACAGCCAGAGAAGTAAGGCTTCTAATGTCGGTTGGTGTGATTGGCCCTCATTATCAAAGGTAAATTAGGGTTACTGCTATAAAGCCAGGCTTATGCTGGGTATGGAATGCTTCTTTTTACATGCCCAGTTATTAAGTCTAACAGAAAACAAGGCAGACTTGGATACCTCAGGAATCTAAGTTTGTGTTAGTCAACCAGGCAAAGAATTGACTATGCTAGCCAAACACAGCCAAAACTTGAATGGGTAGAGAAGGGGAGTTAAGATTTCCACATTGGCTTCTTGACCAGTTGCATAAATGAGGACTGGAGGCCTCTGAATATCTGATGCCTTTCTTTTCCTCTCCCTTGTCTCTCATCTTTATGTTTCTAGAGTAGTGTTAAGGTTTACAGTACAAGGGAAAGGAAGGTACAGAGAGTTCCCCCATATTCCCTGCCCCAACACAGGCATAGCCTCTTTCATTCATCAGAATGGTATGTGAGCCTGTGGTGCCCAGGCTCACTATCAGCTGGTTTCTCAAAGACTGGAGGATGGGGGTAGGAAGGACGAAGCCAGGATAGTTCTCTCCCTCTCCCTTCTATCTCAGGAACTTCTCTGGCAGTGACTGTAACTCCGTAGGGGCCCCAGTGCTCACTAGACAGGTCCTTAGAGGTCCAAGGATGCAACAGATGAGCCCCAGCTCTGGGACTCAGCGACACAGCTTTCTTACTTTTGTCTCTCCAGGTTACATGCAGTGGCTTTTCCACTGTTACTAATCTCTGGGTAATAAATTAATTACCAAGAATGAATCTGTATTGACATATCATAATCACCCAAAGTCTATAGTTTACCTCAGGTGCTATAGTTTGTATGGGTTTGGATAAATGTATGAGGACATATGTCTATATAATATCATACAGAGTATTTCCACTGCCCTAAAAATCCTCTGCGCTCTGCCTATTTGTCCCTTCTCCAATCCCCTGACAACCACTGATCTTTCTACTGTCTCCGTTGCTTTGCCTTTTCCAGAATGTCCTAGAGTGGAATCATACAGTATGTAGTTTTTTTCCCTCTTTTATGTTCCTACAATTTTATATCAAGTGTTTTGATATTGGTTTTGTTTATCATTTAGTGACTAGGTTGCATTTTTTTTCCTATGCATTTTTATAGTTTTTGTTACTTTTTCTATTGGTAATGGGACTATTTGGCTCAAAAGCCCAAACAATACAGAATATATATTGAGAATACTCCCTCTTGTCTCTGTCTACCTTGTTCTCCTTTACCTTACCCACTGTAAGTAACCACTTTTATTAGTTTTTTGTGTGTCTTTGGGTGTTTATGCAAGTACAAACAACTTCTTCTTCTCCTTCCTCTCCTCCTCCTCCTCCTCCTTCTTCTTCTTCTTCTTCTCCTCCTCCTCCTCCTCCTCCTCCTCCTCCTCCTCCTTCTCCTTCTCCTTCTCCTTCCTCTTCCTCTTCCTTCTTTTTCTCCTCCTCCTTCTCCTCCTTCTTCGTTTTCCACAAAAGATAACTATTCTGTGCTCTCTTTACTGAATAATTTGTATTAGTTCATAGGGGGTTTTCCTTGTTCTTTTTTACAGCTCTGTCGATGTCCCAATATTTATTTAACCAGTTCCCTTACAGAAAATGACTTTTGTTTGTTTCTCAATCTACTGTTGGTTTTGCAAATAGAACAAACTCTTACAAATCTCATTTTGTAGGTGTGTAGATATATTTTTATATAAATTCCCCAAAGTGAGAAAGTTGCAGAATATTGACTTAGCATTACAGTGTACCTGGAGTGGGATCAGCTCTCATCTGTTTTAAGAGTCAGGGACAATGAGGAAAATAGCAACCGTCTTTAGTATTTACAACAGAGAAAACATAATGCAGGGAAGTTACTGCCAGATGATAGAACTGAGCACGTAACTGAGAAAGTGAAGCAACCCAGATATTAGTAACAGTGGAAAAGCCACTGCATGTAACCTGGAGAGACAAAAGTAAGAAAGCTGTGTCGCTGAGTCCCAGAGCTGGGGCCCATCTGTTGCATCCTTGGACCTCTAAGGACCTGTCTAGTGAGCACTGGGGCCCCTACGGAGTTACAGTCACTGCCAGAGAAGTTCCTGAGATAGAAGGGAGAGGGAGAGAACTATCCTGGCTTCGTCCTTCCTACCCCCATCCTCCAGTCTTTGAGAAACCAGCTGATAGTGAGCCTGGGCACCACAGTTTGGAGAAGCCGGTGCCCCCCTCATAGGTTGCAGAGCAGCGGAAGGGCAAACATGAATTTGAGGACCAATGGGCTCAACATCTATATAGCCCACCCCTTTTACCGCCTAGCATTTAAGCTCACTCTTCTACTCACATTTAATACTTTCCTACTTCTGCCCATCATACAAAGACACTCCTCCACAAACAAGAAGAGAGACTCCAAGTCCCATTAGTCATTGTATCCTTTTCAAGTTCAGGACCTACTGGTGATCCTCATTCCTCTCCAGCAGGTCTAGAGGTGACTTGTGGCCTGGTGACCTATGAACAAAATTGTGAATTAGGTTCCACCCACACTCTTACATAACTATAATGGGGAAAGAGAAAAAGTATAAATGATTGGTTAATGTGTACATAACAAACATACACGTTAGTGATACAGTCTTTATCTCTGTAAAAAAGTCATAGTCCATATTGATCACTTCCCTGTTCTACCACTTACTTCATATTTCCTCTGTTTTTAGCCAACATTGCAGGTGGTTAGGGTTCTTTACTTAGCAGGGGGACTGGATCAGTCAGGATATGTTCAGAACAATTGAAAAACACCTTGGAATTTTAACAGAGAATTTAATATAGGGAATTGGTTAAGCAGTTCTGGAGAACTGAAAAAGGCAAAGAAGAGGATACCAAGCTAACCCATGGAGAGGAACTCCAGGAACTCCAGGAACTCTACTCTGGCCTGGGGAGACAAGAGGAAGCTCAAAGGAGGGGTCCTCAGACCTTGGAGTGGGAGCCACGGCCTAACTATTGCTGATGTCTTTGATTAGGCATGATGAGCCTGGTTCTAGAAGTGCCCCCCAAAAGTTGAATGTTATCATTGCTAATCACTTGTCAGGGAAGGAGTGCTTCCGTTTTCCCGTCTTCTGCCTTGCAGAATTCAAAGGAAGTCAACTGGCAACGCAGACATAGAGTTCCCACAGTCCCAGCCCTGGCATCACAAAGCAGAGCATGAAAGTAGATTTGGACTGAGAGGCAATGGTTTAATGACAGGGACAACTCAACGTATTGCCTACTCCATGTCCATACACAACTTTCTCCATATACTTCAACTTCCTGTGCAGCAATACCAAATTCCAGCCATTTCTTTAACAAGATACAACTACCCTTTGTGGAAATAGGCACTCTCAGCTTTTCCCCAAAAAAGGGCAGGTTCCAAATGTCATGACATTCATGTCTGGATGATGTCAATTACTCAAGTTCAGTTGGAGTCCCTCTTGAATATTCTGTAATCTAAAGATGAAATTGTAAGTTAACCACTGCCATTAATTCTTACAATTACAATAGGAAGAGAGGGGAAAAAATTACTTATTATATGCAAAAATACATAAACACACATACATATGTGCACATACATTAAGCAAAGAAAAAAGTAAGGTCTAGATATTAGTCCTTTTTTCTGTCTGGTTATAAGCCTGTGGTTGATGTTTCTAACTTCCTTCTTCCCCTACTCATTTCGTCTTCCCTTTGCTCTGAGCCAGCATCTACCTCAGGTGATGTGATCCAATGCTTCACTCCCAAAGGCTCTGAATCTTCAGTGGTCCTGTCTTTTCTTGGTTACTGTCATTTTCCACTAACTTTTACAGTAGGCATGTTGAGAAGAAAATGAATATAGGTGACACAGAGGAGAGAGAATTGACGTGCTTGGTGATGACCACATGTGGAATGAGAGAATGGTGTAATATTTGTACCACCCATGTGACAGTTCTGGTCTGAGTTTGAGTGGAGTGCGGACAGATCTGGGCTTACTATAGTTTTACCAACTGTCCTAGTTTGCCCCGGACGGAGGGATTTCCTGGAACCTGAGACTTCCTGTGCTAAAACTGGAGAAGTCCCTGGCAACCCGGGACAAGTTGGTCACCCTGGCCTGGTAGGAACTGGTGGGGCAGATTAGTGACAGCAACTTCTCGGCAGGAGCACTGAGTCCAGTCATCTTCTGGGATAACAGGTCCTTAGGGAGTGAGCAGTCAAGAAGCCTTAAACTTGCAGTAAGAGAGCCTTTAGTGGTGCAGGGAAACAATGACTCTTAGTCCTCCATGGTGGCTGCCATTCAGATCAATCCCTAATCCATGGACCCTATGGGTCCAGTGTGGGCTCTAGGGAGAGGAGGTTGGAAGTAAAATCTGTGAAATCTAGCAGAGGGTAACCCAGGGGAGACAGCTTCCTTCTCATCACAGACCACCCCACCGCTCTGGAAACTTGAGGGCTTTAGTGCAGTGGTGACTTTGGTTGAGGGTGGGCTGGGGGGTATTGCAAGGGATGGGGAGTAGGAACTTGATAACATATATTGGCATGTTCTATACTAGCGCTTATAGAAGAACTGACATGCTTGGCCAGACAGAATAATATTCATGCAGGTGGGACATACATCAGTGAAATTTAAGTTATTACTACAAACATGACATCAACAGGCTGGGGAGTGCGGAGGCCAGAGGAAACTTGGCAACACTGGCTTTTCTGGAAGCAGTATCAGGAGGAAAGGATGGGTTGATTATGATTACTTTCCTTATAATATTGCACCACCTAGTGTTAACTTTAATGTACTTCTTTTGTCCTAGTTCCAAGACTAAAAGCAGGTGAATTAAGAATTTGAGAAGTTTCCAAAGTCATCACTCATTTGTAATTTTTCTCATTCAACAGATATTGATTGAATATGTTCTATATGTAAATCACTTTCCTAGATATTGAAATTAAAGCTGTGAAAAAAACCCCTGAATTTATGGAAGCTTACATTCTTGTGGGGATAAAGATAATACATAAGTAAAATGTATCCTATACTATAGAGTTATAAATATGAAGGAGAAAAAAAATAAAGGAAGAAGAATTAAATTTAAGGTTTGTGGGGAAGGGTCTATAATTTTAAATCAGGTGGTCAGCAAAACCTCTGAGTAAAAAAGTCATAGTGAGGGAGAATTTCAGGCAGAGGAAATTGTGCAAAAGCCCTAAGGTGGAAACACGCTTGGTGAGTTCAAGGAACAGTGAGGACGAACAGGCTGAACTAGGGGGAGAGCATTGGGAGATAAGAGCCTTTGGAATCACAGTAAGAACTATCACATTTATTTGGAGGTTGGAAATCCTAACAGAGTTTTGAGCAGGGACATGGTGTTGTGTATCATTTATTTATTTATTTTTTTCTTAGAGAGAGAGAGAGCGCCCAAGTAGGGAGGAGGAGCAGAGGGAGAGGGAGAAGCAGACTCCCCGCTGAGCAGAGAGCCTGACATGGGGCTTGATCTTGACCTGAGCCGAAGGCAGACGCTTAATGACTGAGCCACCCAGGCGCCGCTTAATGACTGAGCCACCCAGGCGCCCCGGTGATAAGAAATTGTTAACGCCTACTTTGCTCTGCCCTACCTCAAGGCTTTGGGACTAAATTATTTGGGAGAGAAAGGAAAAGGAAAGAAGCGGCCACTTGTAGGTTTTTAATTCACCTGGATTTGGTTTCTGTGTATGGTGAGAGAGAATGCAATTTCTTTTTTTTTATAGGAATATTCTGTTTTCCCAGCACCATTTACTGAAAATATTACCTTTTTTTTTTTTTTATAACCATGCATTCCCATTACTGTCGTATATAAGTGTTCATTTATGTGTGAGTCATTGCGTATCTTGGTTATGTTCCACTGATTTGTCAATTTCTGTGACAGTGTTAGTGTTTTATTTATTTTTTTACTTCATAATCAGTCAATATTTGTTTTTTGTTTTTTGTTTTTTAATTTTATTTATTTATTTGAGAGAGAGAATGAGATAGAGAGAGCCTGAGATGGGGGAGGGTCGGGGGAGAAGCAGATTCCCCGCTGAGCAGGGAGCCCGATGTGGAACTTGATCCTGGGACTCCAGGATCATGACCTGAACCGAAGGCAGTTGCTTAACCAACTGAGCCACCCAGGTGCCCATCATCAGTCAATATTTGATATTGCAAGTCAATATTTGATATTGATATCATTTTTTAAAGAGTGTTCTGGATATTCTTGGTTCTTAAAATTTCCATAAAGTTTTAAATCAGCTTGTCTAGGGGCATGTGGGTGGCTTAGTTGGTTAGGCGTTTGACTCTTGATTTCCACTCAGTCATGATCTCAAGGTCGTGGGATCAGCCCTTTGTTAGGTTCTGCACTGAGCGTGGAGCCTGCTTGGGATTCTCTCTCTCCCTCTCTCTCTGCCCCTACCCCCCGCCCCACTCATGCATGTGTGCGCTCTCTCTCTCTCAAAAAAATTTTTTTTAATTTATCAAATTCAAACAAAAACAAAAACAAAACCCCAAACCAAAAGCAAAAAACTAAACCTGTTGGGAAGTTTAATTAGGATTGAATTGAATTGATAAATTGTTTTTGAGTGAATTGGCATGTTTAGCCCTATTAAATCTTCCAGTTCACCATTTATTTTAGTCTTTAGTGACTTTCAATAGATGTAGAGGTCTTGCATATCTTTTGATAGGTCTATTTCTAGATACTTGATTTTTTATGCTATTGTAAAAAGAGATCTTTAAATAATATATTTGCTAACAGTTTATGACTAGTATTTGGAAATGCAGTTGATTTGGGTATATTGATTCTTCATCTAGCAATTTTGCTAAATGCTCTTATTAATTCTAATGGCTTATCACTTTGGGGGTTCTACGTACGTAATATTTCATCTGTAGATAATTATGCCTTTTATTTATTTTTCCTGGTCTTCATGTATTGGCTGGAATCACTAGCACAATATAGAATAAAAGTAGTGATACCAGCAAACCTTTAATTGCTCTTTTCAGAGGAAAAGATTCTAATATTCAACATTGAGCAAATGGTAAGTTTACTTTGGTTTTCTGTAGATATTCTTGACTGGGAACTTTTTTTGGGAAAGTTTTAAATAAAATCATGAATGGATGTTGAATTTTATCAAAAAATTTTTTTTAAAAATTTACATCTAGAAATACTATGAGTTTTTTTTCCCTGCTTTAATTTTGTAATGTGGTAGATCTCACTGTTTAATTTCCTAATGTTAAACTGACCTTACATTCCTAGGATAAATCCACCTTGATCATGATTGATTATCTTTTTAATAGATTTCTCAATTTGGGTTCCTAACATTTTCTTTAATATGTTTTATATTTCTCTCCATGAATGAGATTGGCCTATAATTTTCATTGTATTTGTCAGTTAAAGGATACCTGAGAGCATAGTCAGGTTTTGGTATCAGAGTTTGCCAGCCTCCGAAAGCGAGTTGATGAATCTCTCTTTTCCTATCATCCTAGAGTTTGTGTAATTTTGGCATTATTTCATCTTTGAATTTGCTGGAGAACACGTCAGAGCTTGAAATTATTTTTAAAATTAATAATTTGTCTTAATTTTGCTAAGATATAGTTCACAGAGAGTTTACCCATTTCTCAAGCATTCACTTCAGTGGTTTTTTGGTATCGTCACAAATATGCGCAACCATCACCAAAGTCAACTCTAGAACATTTTCATCACCACGAAGAGAGATCATGTACCCTTCAGCTGTTACCTTTCCCCCTCTGTAAACCTCCAGCCCTAAGCTACCACTGACCTACTTCCTGTCTTATGAGTTGCCTGTTCTGGACATCTCATGTAAATGGAGCCAGACGATAGGTAGTCTTTCATAACTGGCTTCTTTCACTTGCCATAATGTTTTCAAGTTCATCCATGTGATAGCGTGTACCAGTCCTTCCTTCCTCTTTATGGCTGAATAATATTCTGCGTGTTTGTGTGTGGAAACCAAATTCTGTCTCTTTACCCACGGATAGACATTTGGATTATTTTCACTTCTTGGCTATTCTGAATAGTGCTGCTATGAACATTCATGTTCAGGTTTTTGTTTGAACACCTGTTTTCAGTTCTTTTGGATCTATACCTAGGAGTAGAATTTCTGAGTCATATGGTAATACTATAGTTAACTTTTTTTTTTAATTTTAATTTTTTTTTTTAAAGATTTTATTTATTTATTTGAGAGAGAGAGAATGAGAGACAGAGAGCATGAGAGGGAGGAGGGTCAGAGGGAGAAGCAGACTCCCTGCCGAGCAGGGAGCCCGACGCGGGACTCGATCCCGGGACTCCAGGATCATGACCTGAGCCGAAGCCAGTCGCTTAACCAACTGAGCCACCCAGGCGCCCTATAGTTAACTTTTTGAGGAATTGCTAAAATGTTTTCCACTATAGCAGCACTATTTTACATTCTCACGGCAACATACAAGGGTTCTAACTTCCCCACCCTCTGACAATTGTTATTTTCCATCTTTTAAAATTATAGCTTTCTTGGGGTGCCTGGGTGGCTCAGTCGGCTAAGCGTCTGCCTTCAGCTCAGGTCATGATCTCAGGGTCCTGGGACTGAGCCCTGCATCGCATCGGGCTCCCTGCTCAGTGGGAAGCCTGCTTCTCCCTCTGCCACTCCCCCTGCTTGTGCTCTCTTGCTCACTCTCTGTCAAATAAATAAATAAAATCTTAAAAAAAAAATTATAGCCATCCTAGGGTGTGAAGGTGTGAAGTTGTATCTCAAGGTTTTGATTTGCATTTCTCCAATGACTAATGATGTTAAGCATCTTTTCATATGCTTGATGGCCATCTGTATATATAGTTTTAGAAAAATGTCCCTTCCGTTTTTAAGGTGGGTAGTTCATCCTTTTTTTGTTGAGTTGGAAGAACTCTTTATATAGGTAAGTCTAGATCTCTTTATATAGGTAAGTCTAGATACTAGACTTATCAGATAAATGATCTGCAATTTTTTCCCCCATTCTGTGGTTGTCTTTTCACTTTCTTAATCATGTTGTTTGATGCATAAAAGTTTTGGGGGTGCCTGGGTGGCTCAGTCCATTGAGCATCTGCCTTCAGCTCAGGTCATGATCCCAGGGTCCTGGGATCAAGTGGCGAGTCAGGCTACCTGCTCAGTGGGGAGTCTGCTTCTCCCTCTCCCTTTGCCCCTCCCCCCCACTTGTGTGTGCTCTCTCTCTATCAAATAAATAAAAATAAAATAAAAATAAAAGTTTTGTACTTTCAGTTTATTTTTTCTTCTGCTCTTGTTGTTGGTGTCATATCTAAGAAACCATTGCCAAATCCAAGGTCATGGTTTGTCCCTATGTTTTTTTCTAGGAATTTTGTAGTTTTAGCTCTCATATTTAGATTTTTGAACCATTTTGAGTTAATTTTTTTAATAGTATGAGGTAAGGGTCTATTTTTTATTTTACATATTTTTAAATGTTAATTCCAGGATAATTAACCTACAGTGTTATATTAGTTTCAGGTGTACAATACAGTGATTCAACAATTCTATACACTACTCAGTGCTCATCATGGTAAGTGTATTCTTCATCCCATTCACCTGTTTCACCCAGGGCCTAGTTATTTTTGAGGGAAGACTTGTTTCCCCCCTCTGAGTCAGTTTCTTTATTTTATTTTTCTATTTCTTCCTGTGTCATTTGCTGTTTTATATTTTTCTTTAAAAATTTCCCTTCCATATATTCAAATTTATTGGAAATTTTTGTTTCAAAGTATCCTTTTATTATATTTGAAATATCTGTGCTATTGGTAATAATGTCTCTCCTTTTATTTATGATATTGGTTTCTGTGTTTTCCTTCTTTTTTTTTCTTGTTAAATTTTGTGAGTAGTTTGTCAATTTTATTACTCTCTTTACATAGAAACCACTACCTCATTTAAGAACTAGAACATTGACAATCTTTCCTCTTATGTATGGTGATATTCTAGATTTTATCGTAGATAGTGATTTCACATGTATATATTTTGTTCTCCTTTGAAATATATTCATTTTTTACAGTCTTTGGTGGGGGCAATAGATTTTATAACCTAAAAACTTTAAAGGTTAAAGCAAAAATTAGCAAATTAAGCTCTAAAACTTTGTTTAAGGTATTGAGTGAAAAATTTGAAACTACAAGAGACAGCCATCACTCAGGAGAGTTGTTCAATAAAGTAATTTTTTATTATATTTCAGACATAAAAGTGTAAAGACTTATAATGAACACCTTTGTACCAATAACCAAGCTTAGGAAATAAAACATTTCACATACGGATGAAATATATTGTATATCCCTTTCTGATTGCATTTCCTTTCTATCACAGAGGTAACCACAATCACAAATTTGTGATTATCCTTGCAATTTATATCTTTATATTTTTGCCTGTATGTATATATTCCTAAGTGGTATGTACTGTTACTTTGCATTCTATAAAGTAATATATAAATGATAGTACCTGGTATGTGTTTTTCCAGAGATAGTTTTTGCTAAACATTATTCCTTTAATAAACATTTTTTCTGAAGTTTTCTATTTTTTAATTTGTTTTGAGATAATTTAGAATTGCTTGTTGAAGCTTTTCTTTTCTTTTTTAAGCAATCTCTACACCCAGTGTGGACTCAAACTATACAACCCTGAGATCAAGAGTCACATGCTTCACCAACTGAGCCAACCAGGCGCCCACTGAAGCATTTTTTATGGCGGCTGCTCTAATCTTTGTCAGATTTATCACTATATTGGCATCAGTAATTGCCTTTTCTTGTTTGGGTTGTGACTTTTCTTGTCCTTGGTCTGAATGATTTTTTTATTTTATCCTGGAAATTTGGAATATTAAGTGTTGAGACCTTGGATCCTATTTAAGTTTTTTATTTTTTATTTTATTTTATTTTTTATTTCAGCAGGCGGTCACCCTGTTTATGTTTAGGGCATCGTCCCTGGCTTTCTTTTCTGGGCTGTGGTTCCAATGATAGTATAGGATTCAGAGCCTGTAGAGTGCTATTCTGGTCCATCTCACTCACCTGGCACCATCAGGGCTCCTGCTTGCTTGTGCTGATGCTGCCCGCAGGGGTGGAGTGCACTTTCCCAGGCAGGTCCTGCTAGGAGGAGTGTGGGAGATGCCAGGCTATGGGACAGTGAGTGCTTCCCTGAGACTGTTGTCTGGGCTATGCTGTGCCTACCTAATCACGCTGGTATTGTCTGAGGGAGTGGAAGGCGCTTTCCTGGGCTCTCGGTGGTGGGTGGAGGATGCTAAGCATGTGGGATGGAGTGTTTTCCAGGGCCCTCTCTCTAGGTCATCTGGTGCTGACAGGCTTCTTCCTCTATCTCTGCCAGTGCCCCTGAGGGAGAGAAGCGTGTACCTGGGCCTCCTTCTGCCTCCGGTGGTAGTGGTGGGGATCTTTTACCACTGGGTAGAGGCCCAAGAGATAGGTCTCCTTCTACTGCTGAGTGGAGGGCCAGGAAACACTGAGCTTCTGGGTGGTTTGCAGGTGCTGCTGGTGTAGGCAGAGCAGGCCAGCCAGGTATGGCATCGAGATGTGTTCCCCGTTAGGTCTCTGATGAGCTGCCTCTTTCCTGGGCCTTTTCCTAGCTAGTCCTAGAGCTTTTTTTTTTTTTTTTGTCTTTGCCTTTCGGTGGTTCTGAGCTGTGTGCCTCTCCAGTGCCCGGTCTGGGATATATGGGAGACAAAAGAAATCCCAGGGAATTCCCTGCCATGTTGTTCCTCAAGTCCCAAGGTCCCTAGCCCATCTGCTTTCCTCGTTCTACCTTTCAGAGTCCTGCTATGGTTGTCTGTAATTATTTCCAGGATTTCCCTCTCCGTCTGCCCCCTCCAAAAGAAAAAAGAATGAATCCAACGTCTTTGTAACAATAGAGGTAAGACATGTTTTTGGTAGAATGTCTCTAGTTCACCTAAGTTCAATCAGCTAATAGATTAAATACTAATTGAGATTAATTACAAGCAGTATACATCTCCCCACACTAAAAAAGAGTATTTGGTCAGTGAGTTGATTTGATGAGTATTTATTTTTCCCCTTACATATATTCCTTTGACATTGTGTATATGTGTATGTGTATCTATCTATCATCTATCTATCCATCTTTATTTTCTGAACTAGAGTCTGGGTGTGTTTCTTCATTTTATGCCTCAAAAAGTATTTCTACATTATTTATAATATGTAGATAATAACATCACTGTGCATTAACATTAAATTAACATCCACTTAATGTGGATGTAACATCCACTTAATTTCTTAATCCAGTTTAGGTAGATTTAGATGGTTCGAAATTGCAAGGAGAAAAACAATTTATTTTGGAAGAGTGCACATTTTTGTAAGTTTCTAAAACACTGAAACTTTTAATAAGTTTTATATTTGAAGAATTATTTTGATGATTCACTTATTAATTCGTGAATCTAATGATATAGCCATCAAATACTTTTTGACCGCCATTCTATCTTCACATGTTTAATTTGTGGGGGAGGTCTAAAATTTGGATCCCAGTTGTATTCTGGTGATAACAACTTAGTGGGTTTATTGATAAACAAATATTTGTTTAGGTAATGTTCATATGTACTCTTAAATCCACTTCTGGCATCATTTTGAACTCCTTTTTTATATTCTTCAAGGAAGGCTAAAACTTCATAGGCTGTGCCACCAAAAATTGCACCGTGGTAATAGAAATCTCCCTCTCCAAAAGGGATGAAAGCTGCTGAGTTAGGGCTTCTCTCATAAGGGAAATTTTGGGCACGTCCAAAATACCACCATGCATGGAGTTGAGCTACAGACTTGCCCAGGGCTTCTACACCAAAGTCATTCTTGAAGATCTGGTTTACAGCCATACTGAAGAGAAAGTCAACTTCGTACTGGATGTGTTCTAGGATGTATATATGCAAGTTCCTCATGTATATGTAATTCAGGTCTTTCCACACATGTTGTCTGAGTACAATACATAGTTTCAATGTTCGAAGGGGACCCAACTCTATGGGAGGTAGTTTGGAGAAGTCCTCCATCAAGATGTAAAAGATAACATTGTAGCCACTCATGAAGTGTTTATTAGCAGACTGGATGAACTGTTGCAGGTACTGATCTACAAACCTGTGGAACAGGAAAAACAAAACACCATTTTGAAAACTCATCAGGAGAATTCACGTCACTTAAGCATGCTAACACATGTGTCGTTGTTGCTAAAGAACTACCAGGAGGTAGGAGCAGAGAAGTTGGGTCTAGAGCTTAACTATGTTGGTTAATGAAAGAGGAGGTAGTGAGCTTGGGGGCCTGAGAAGAGCCATAAAGTTGTTTGAGAAGAAAGGAAAAGAGAGCTAAATGGATATTAATAAAAAGATTCCTAAGTCATGTAAAGGACTCCCAGCCATGGCTGGAGAAAATAACCACTATAAATAATTGTGCAGGTCAGCCAGAAATCATGATTAGGGTTAATTATGAGTAACCCTTTGGATGTAGAGAGTTCATGGGTGCTTATCCACGTTTTTTCCAAAATAAAAAAGGATGAATGTTAGTAGCACCTACTTTCCAGAAGCAAACACAGCCAAGCCTATGGTAATGTTCAGCCTTTTGTAATACTTCTCCAGGACTTGTCTATTGTAAGTTCCTTCCCATATGATTGGCGCAAACCAATCAGTTGTTGTTTTTACATCAGGACGTTTTCTGTTGAACAAACATGAAACAAATTAAGCTACCACCTTATGACAACAGAAGTTGTGGTCCAAGTGATAATAGCTGATGATTACAAAGTACTTACTAAGTGCCAGGCACGGTGATTAAGTGCTTTACAGTCTTTACTTAACCCTTGCAATGTCCTACAATATAAGTACCATTCTTATCTCTATTTTTCATATGAGGAAACGTGAGCACAGATTGGTTGAGTCAATTACTTAGTATCCCACAGCTAACAAATGGCAGAGTCAAGATGGAAGATCAACCAGTTGGCTTTCCCAATCTGTGCTTTAATCAGTACACCAAACTGCCTTTTGGGACTTTTTTTTCCCTTGAGCTCTGACTGCAGCTTAAACTAGCAGCCCAGTGTCTAAACATTTCTCTGATTATTGCTTAAAGCAGACAGCACCACTGTCTGCGTTTATCTTCCTTGTCTTCTCTTCCTCCGTTTTGTCCTAGGAGATCCTGTCAGTGCAACCTGGAAGAAAATAAGGTTAATCCAAAAAAGATTCATATTAGGTTTGCTTCTAATAGTAACAAAATAACAGCAGAAGCAGCAGCATTAGTACTAATAAACAAACAAACAAAAAACGAAGCAAACAAACAGAAGTAAAAATAAACAGTTTGGCTGGAGGCAGGGCATTAAACTATTGAAGCAAATTAACACCCTCATTTTGGAAGGAATTGAAGACAAAGTGAGAGGCCATTTTGCTTCTGGTGATTATACGTTTTGTTTACAAATCCAGACCCAGATAAGGTAAGATTTGGCAACCCTTGATAGTACATTAATAGGGGCTCCTGGGTGGCTCAGTCGTTGAGCGTCTGCCTTCGACTCAGGTCATGATCCCGGGGTCCTGGGATCGAGCCCCGCATCGGGCTCCCTACTCGGCGGGAAGCCTGCTTCTCCCTCTCCCACTCCCCTGCTTGTGTTCCTTCTCTCGCTTTGTCTCTCTCCGTCAAATAAATAAAATCTTTAAAAAAAAAAATAGTACATTAATAATAAAAAAATTCTTCAAAAGTTCCCTTACTCTTGGGCGCCTGGGTGGCTCAGTTGGTTAAGCGACTGCCTTCGGCTCAGGTCATGATCCTGGAGTCCCGGGATCAAGTCCCACATCGGGCTCCCTGCTGGCCAGGGAATCTGCTTCTCCCTCTTACCCTACCCTGTCTTGTGCTCTCTCTCTCATATTCTCTCTCTCTCTCAAATAAATACAGTCTTTAAAAAGAAAAGTACCTTTACTCTTACTATTTTAAGGATTTTTTAAACTTCCACATTTATTTATTATACATTTATTTATTTATTTATTTATTTATTTATTTATTTTTTAAGATTTTATTTATTTGACAGAGAGAGACACAGCGAGAGAGGGAACACAAGCAGGGGGAGTGGGAGAGGGAGAAGCAGGCTTCCCGCAGAGCATGGAGCCTGACGTGGGACTCGATCCCAGGACCCTGGGATCATGACCTGAGCCAAAGGCAGACGCTTAACCAACTGAGCCACCCAGGCGCCCTATACATTTATTGTTAAACCCTTCTTAGAGTTTATAGTTACACACTTCCATTTGACTCACAAGTCTCAAATTCCACCTTAATACTGGCCAGATGTACCCTCATCGCAGTGGTGATGCTTATCAATTAGGCACATCACAGATGCAAATCAGCATCTATTTGAGAAGATGAAAGTGTTTGAAGATTATCCCTTTTTCTTCATTAGATCAGATTAAAGATTTGCTGACAGAATAAAAAGAGTCTCTGAAAGCAGAAGGTGGTTAAAAACTTGTGTTTAGAAATTGTTTGATAAGACAGAAGAGGAAGAGGGAGGAGAGACTTAGAGTCCTTAGATTTCTCTTACAGGTATGGAACTCCTTACCTGGAAGGTAAATGCTGGCCAGAGGGCATTCTCTGCAAAGGAGTTGCTCAGCAATCAGGCGGACAAGATGATCTACCCTCTGGATGGCAACCAGATACCTTGCCCAGTCTCCCTTGTGGCTGGCTTAGTGTCTCTGTATAAAGTGGCCCCAGTTACTTGGAGTCCAATGGAGTTTATGCCCAGGCTCAATAACATGGACATCTCCTTGCTAAGACTGAGCTATATCCAGCGCTGAGTACCCAACTTGTCAACAACAGGGGACAATCGGAGCCCACAGTATGACACCATTTCCCAGGGGGACCGGCCAGCCAGATGGCTGGTTGATTATATTAGACTCCATAAAGAAAGGGACCACACTTTTCCTTCAGGGGAATATTTTATGTTATGGGTAAGGATTTGCTTTTCCTGCCTATAAATCTGTCAGCTTTGTTGACTTGCAGAATATCTTATTCTTTTTCCCATAATATCTTATTAATTGCCATTGTATCACACATAACATTGCCTCCAACCAAGGTACTTGTTTCATGGTGAAAGTAATGTAGCAGTTGGCCCACTTCCATAAAGGTCTCTGGTCTATGTGCCTCACTGTCCAGAGGCAGCCGACCTGGTAGAAAGTGGAATAGCCAGGGAAAGTCTCAATTTCAGTGTTAGTTCCAAGATTAATTCCCTGAAAAGGCTGAGGAACTGTTCTATAATAGTACCCCAGTCATGCTTTGAATCAGTGAGCACTATGAGATACTGTTTCTTCCAAAGCTAACATGCACAGTTCATAAAACAAGGTGGAGGTGGAGATGTTCCTGCTCACAATTACATCTAATAATTCACTTATGGAATGTTTACTTGCCATTGTTGTGACCTTGGGTTCAGTGTGTGTAGTGTTCTCAGTTCCCAAGGGAGGAGGAGTCTTTCCTCTAGGAAGTAAGTCATGGTTCTATGAACCTGATAGCAGGTCACCTGTGGTTCCTTATGCTGCTGAGCTACCAGGCAGAAAATTGCATTACTGCTGTTGAGATCTTGACAGTGGCTGTGTCCATATATAACTACAGCTTCTGTTGGGCAGCCCTTTCCTAGTTCCAGAAATCCATGATCTCCAGGGAACACCGTCCCTTCCCTTGTCCCTTTAGGCTGAGGGTAGTCACAGCTTCTTGCTGTTGCAGGCCTCTCGATGCCTCCATATCCTTTGCTGGGTCTCTTCACCTTGTTCACATCTCTGCCAACCATCCCTTCACTGAAGTTACTTCATCTCCGTTGAGTTGTTTCTCTCATACCCTGATAGACTCAGTATCCGAGGAGCTTAGAAAATACCTCATGAGGCCTGAGCAGATGGTATTCAGCAGGATACAAAGTGACCTGCTCATGAAGTATATTGCTAACAATGAAAATTTGCGGAAGGAAAGTACACAGGTGAGACTGCTGAAGTGTCATAGTGCTATAGACTATCATAGGTGTGACATAGAAAGAAGCATGATAATGAGGGAGGGAAATCATATATATGGCCTAAGATGTCCACATTCCTAATAAAGAGAGAATAGGTGCTAAAATGAATTAGAAATGATTTCAATGCTAGAAGGTATTACTAAGAGTTGACGAGATGTGATCATGACGATGATATGGGAGGGTATAATTTGTTCAAAAAGTAGTTCTGGAGAGAGAGGGTGAGGGCTCTTCCTGTAAGTCCAGGCTATTTTGATGTATATCTAGTTTTAGGAAACTGAACATGAGTCTAAAAAGTGTAAGAAGCAGAAGTGATGTCATAGAGATAAATGTACCATGAGCAAACAGAATCATGATAGTACTAGAGAATTTCCGGGGTGTATGTTTCCTACATCTACTCCTGCTCCACAGTATACCATCTTCTACCTCCCTTCTTCCTAGCCAGATTGCCATATTAGCAGCCTAACTGGTACCCTTTTCGTCTCCTCGCCATATTCATAGAATTCTGTAGATAACATGTGTATAATATGCACTTATACGTTATATACACACATATATCCAGGCTTTTAAAATCTTGTTTATTTTGTAATAATGAGATAATGCATACTTTTCTGTAGCTTGTCTTTCTACTCAACACACTTGTGGAAATCCTTTCCGTTTATCTGGACTAGTTCTCATTCACCCTTTGTAATGGCTGCATAATATTCCAAGGTGTGGACAGTTTGTTTAGCCATTTCCTTCGGAATAGGTTTTCATTTTATTTCTGGGATTTCTGTCCTTATAAAAAGCGATACAACAAACCTTAATCTCCTGTCCTTAGGTATTGTTGCTGTAATTTTTACTGGCTAATCCCAGGAGTAGGATTGCTGTATACCTATGTTCATTTTTAACAGTTGTTACCCGGGGTACCTGGGTGGCACAGTTGGTTAAGCATCCGACTCTTGGTTTCAACTCAGGTCGTGATCTCATGGGTCATGAGATTGAGCCCTGCATGGGGCTCCGTGCTCTGTGAGGAGTCTGCTTGAAGATTCTCTCCCTCTGCCCTTTCCCCCACTTGCTCACACTTGGTCTCAAATACATACATACATACATACAAAAATAAATAAATAAATAAAAGGTTTTTTTTTTAATTGGTTTGTTACCTAATTACTTTTTTATGAGACTGACGCGCTGCCCACTGCGCTAAGAAGGCACCTGTTACCTAATTACTTTTTTAAAAGGCTACAATACTTCACCTTCCCACCAGCATTTCCCCTATACTATTAGATTGTAGCTTTAAAAAGATTTCAGTTTGATGGGTATAAATAATAGCTCATTTTTACATTATCTTACATTTCTCTGATTTCTAGTGAATTTGAGTATCTTTTTGTATACTTATTGGCTATCTCAGTTTGCTCTAATGTGAGCAAATTATATATAAATATAAATATATATACATATATATTTTAGAGAGACAGCATCAGCAGTGGGGGAGGGGCAGAGGGAGAGGAAGAGAGAGAATCTCAAGCAGGCTCCACGCTCAGCACAGAGCCCAATGTGAGGCTCCATCTCATGAACCTGAGAGATCATGACCTGAGCCGAAGGCAGACACTTAACGACTGAGCCACCCAGGCACCCCAAGAGTGTTACTTCTTAATGTTCATAATAACAACTTAGAAACAGTTCAAGTGCCCATTACTAAGGCAATGGATGAACAAACTGTGGTATATTTCTATAGTCAACTATTATGCAACCATCAAAATGAAGGATAGTAATACGCAATTTGGATGAATCTTAGCACTCTAATATTAAGGGTCAAACTAAGTCCCTGGAGATCACACACAGCATTATATCCTCTTTATAAAGTTACCAAAACTAAAATTTAAAAATATACTTTTTCCAGAACAGGTAGGGAAGATATACACTTATATTTAAAAAAAGAGAAAGCAAGGGGATGATGAAGCAGGATTCAGGATGGAGGTTGTTTTCAAGGCAGAGGGTGAAGAGACAGGATGAGAAAAGGCAGAGCTGGATGTTGAAGTTATTGAATGTAGAAATTCTTGTTTCATTAAATATAAGCAAGCAAGAAAACACACAAATAATAAGAGTGGATCTTGCATAACCCAATGATGAGAGTGAGTTATGAAGCAAAGATTATTATCTAATTCTGTGCACTTGAGGTTATTTTAAAAACATAGATATGAAAAAAGAATTCACAAAACATGAAATACAAATAAAGAACACACATATAAAAGATGTCCAAATTCAATAATAATTACAGAAGTGCAAACTGAATTGAGATATTTTAACTAGCAGTTTTTGCCAATAATAAAATGTTTGATACTACTAGAATAAAATGTAGATTTATAAAACAAATAAAATATCATTCACATTTATCCACTGTAGATTAGAAAAACAAATGGAATAATTATTAAAAGGCAGTTTAGCCACCTGAATAAAAATGTAAAATGTCTATATCTCTTAAACTAATGATGCTACAATAGGCATTTATCCTATGGATTAATTCACACAAGAGGGTACAAAAATAATATGTACAAGGATGTTCATCAAAGCATGATTTACAACAGCCCTCAAATTGCAAACGATTCAAAACCAACAGGGAATTGGCTATATAAATTATGGTATACAGCCATAAAATAGAATAGTCGATGGCCATTATAAAGAATGAGATTCTCCCCTGAGTGTTAATGCCAAAATCAAGAGAAGTCATTAATGGCATTTTCGGGCTGCTACTAAAAAGATTTTTTTTTTCTTTCCACTAATAAAACCAGGAACGTTAAACTAGATAACAGTTTTCTCATTATGGCCCTTAATTGCCTGATTCTTGATAAAGAGACACTAGGTTTATATATAAAAGGCTTAAAAATAAAAACTCCAAGGGGGTGCCTGGGTGTCTCAGTTGGTTAAGCGTCTGCCTTTGGCTCAGGTCATAATCCCAGGATCCTGGGATAGAGCCCCATGTCAGGCTCCCTGCTCAGTGGGGAGCCTGCTTCTCCCTCTCCTCCCTGCTCATGCTCTCTCTCGCAATATCTGTCTCTCTCTCAAATAAATAAAATCTTTTTTAAAAATTAAAAGAAAATAAATAAAAACTCCAACGCCTAGAAGCCTCCCAGGATAGGTATAATTTGATGATGGGGGAAAAAAAATCTCCCCCATTTAAATTCAGTTTGTTGTTGTTGTTGTTATTATTATTATTATTATTATTATTATTTGTGTGTGTGCAGAATATTTTGTCTTACTCAGGATTAAACCAGTCTGAGAGCTGAGGTTCTTCTGCTTCATGATCCCTGGTACAAAGAAAAAGTCAAGTTAAGAGTAATCCACTTATTCAGCAAGTAATTATTGTATCCCTGTAATATGGCAGGCACTGTTTGGTGCTGGTTCTATAACTATGAACATTTAGATCAGCTCCTGCTCTCCAGAAGCCAATAGACTAGCTGGGAAGACAACAGTAAATAGATAATTACAGTATAGAGTGTTAACTACTAATAGGGAAAAACAGATCTCCATGGGAGCATATAAATGAGGCATCCAACCTGCGGGGTTAAGGGAATGTGGGGTTAAGGGAAACTATTTGGAGATGAAATATGTAAACTGGGTCTGGAAGGATAAGGGCTAGTTCAGGAAAGAGGTATAGGGTGAAGAGGTCATGACCAAAGGTAGGAAGGCAAGGAACGATATGGTTCTTGAATGGGGGGTATATATTTTAAATTAACAAAGCAGGAAAAATAATGCATATTCAGACAAAAATACAGATTTATTTAATTCACTTATCAAGTATTAGTGGCTTACTTTGTGATAGATACTTCATGACATGTTAAAATAAAGGGGTTACAGCAGGGATCTACATATTTGTCTTTGATTTTCATTTAAAGATAGGATCCACCTAAGGTTTTGTTTTACTTTTAAGTTAGTTATTTAATTAACAAGGCTATGAAGGAACTTCTCTTTCATAAACTGAGGATATTTTATAAAATAAGAATAACTTTAAGTGACTAGTACATTATAGTCTTAAGTTAAAGAATAACTTCAAGTGACTTCCAATTTTCCCTATTCCTAACACTAGGTATAGCTAAAAACCCAGGACATTATATTTAAAACAAACAAAAGAAGACTCTGAAAGGTGAAGAGAAGAAGGCAGGTCGGGTAGGTGCCCTGGGACTCAAGGATCAACATGGCAGTGAGTTCCCTGGGTGTTCTGCCACATATAGCCCAGATTGGGTGCCAGAGAAGCCAGCAACCTGGAGATGCCAATGGGCACAGACGGGGGGGGGGGAAGAAAAAGAGCCCTGATAAAAGGCTGCTTTTGATAGCTACAGGGCCAGGAAAAGGGCAACCCAGCAAGGCAGAGAACTTGTAGACACTACTCACTGTTCTCCAGCCCAATACTGCAGAAAAACTGTAGCCTCATATCCATCCCTCCAGCAAAGACCAAGTAGAGAGCCTAGACTTCTACCCTCACCAGACCATAATGAGGATCTCCTCCTTCCTCACTGGTGTGGAGTTAGAGGAGGTTAATGGGGGTTAAAACTGTCACCACTGCTCAGCCGTTATGGCAGTCCTCCTGGGGTTGTGTCAGTGGAGACCACATGGGGACCCCAAACTCCCATCCCTGCTCATTAGTAATAAGGAGCCCCTCCCCACTGGGTTTTAAGGGAGGCAGAAAATTTCACCCCTCAACTGACAGTAATGAGGTGGTGCCACCCTATTTCCCAGCTGGAACAGTGTTAGAGGATACCTATGAAAACATAAGATTTAAATAAGATCCAGAGTCTCATAATACCCCAAATTGTCAAAGTTTCAATTAAAAAAAAAATCATTCATCATACCAAGAATCAGAAAGATCTCAACTTGAATGAGAAAGGACAATCTATAGGTGCCATGATGGCACAGATATTAGAATTATCTGACAAGGACTTTAAAGCAGCTGTTGTAAAAGTTCTTCAATGAGCAATTACAAACCCTTGAAACACGAAAAAATAGGAAGTCGCAGCAAAGAAATAGAAAGTCTTATTAAAGATATGGAAGATATAAAGAAGAACCAAATGGAAATTTTAGAACTTAAAAATATAAAACTGAAATAAAAACTCAAGAAATAGGCTTAACAGCAGAATGGAGAGGATGGAGGACAGAATCAGTGAACTTAAAGACAGAATAACAAATCAGTTAACCTGAACAACAGAGGGAAAAAAACTGGGAAAGAAAAAGAAAAAGCTTCAGGGACATGTAGGACCAAAGCAAAAGATCTAACATTCATGTAATTGGAATCCCAAAAGGAAAGAAAGAGGATGGGGCTGAAGAAGGATTAAAAATATGGCTGAACATGCCCCCCAAATTTGGCAAAAGATAAACATACAGATTCAAGAAGCTGAGTGACCCCTAAACAGGATAATCCTAAGGAAAAAAGAATCCATGCTAAGGCACATGATAGCCAAATTTCTGAAAGGTAAAGGTGAAAAGAAAGCTAAAGGTGAAAAGAATCTTGAAAACAGACAGAAAAAAATGATTCACCTATAGGGGAAAAATAATTTGAATGAAAATGGATTTTTTATTAGAAACTATGGATCCAAAAGAAAGTAGAACAATATTTTTCAGGTGCTGTAAGAAAAGAACTGTCATCCAAAATGTCCCCCAGTAGGGGTGCCTGGATGGAGCAGTTGGTTAAGCACCTGACTCTTGGTTTAGTCTTGGGTGGTGATCTCAGGGTTGTGAGATTGAGCGCCATATCAGACTCTGTGCTCAGTGGGGAGTAGTGTGCTTGGGATTCTCTCCCTCTCCTTCTACCAATCCCTCTCATGCTCTCTCTCAAGTAAATAAATAAATAAATCTTTTTTTTTTTTTTAAGTCCCCCTGTAGGCGAATGGTTAAACAAACTTTGGTATATCCCTCCATGGAATAGTATACAGCAACAAAAAAGGAGTGATTGAGATACACAACAAGGTGGCTGGATTTCAAGAGCATTATCCTGAGTGGGAAAAAAAAGCTCATTTCAATAGATCATATACTGTATGATTCCATTTATAAAACATTCTCAAAGTGACAAAATTATAAAGATAAAAATAGATTAGTGGTACTAGGGGTTAGAAAGGGTTGAAGAGAGGAGGTTGAGCGTGAGTATAAATGGTAGCCCAGAGGAGATCTTTGTGGTGATGGACTAGTTTTGTATATTGATTGCCATGGAGGTCTATAAATCTACACAAGTGAGAAAATGTTATGTAATTATATACATACATTGTCCCAGCATCAATTTCCTGTTTTGTTATTGCATGACAATTATGTAAGATGTAACACTGGGGGAAGTTGAGTGAAGGGTACATGTGACTTCTTTACTATCTTTGCAACTTCCTATGAATCTGTAATTATTTCAAATCAAATATTAAATAATAACTTCGAAAGTGCATCCCATTTTGACATTTCAGAAGTGTTTATTTTATTTTTTATTTTTTTAAAGATTTTATTTATTTGACAGAGAGAGAGACAGTGAGAGAGGGAACACAAGCAGGGGGAGCGGGGAGAGGGAGAAGCAGGCTTCCCGCCGAGCAGGGAGCCCGATGTGGGGCTCGATCCTAGGACCCTGGAATCATGACCTGAGCTGAAGGCAGACGCTTAACCGACTGAGCCACGCAGGTGCCCCTCAGAAGTGTTTTTAGCCAAAAATATTTTAATATAGGATTGCTCAGGACTTGTGCTTTTTCAAAATCCAATTTGTCCATTCCTACCTTCTTTAAAAATGTATAGTGACAAATGGAGAACTTTAAAAAAAAGTCAATTTTTTTGAGGGTTGGTTTCACTAATTTCTCAGGTCCTACATATGGTCATTAGTAGAAAACACGGTGGGCTACAGAGGGCTATCAATCTACAGAAAAATATCATCCTAGACAGAGATACTTAAACTATAGCAAATGTGAAAAATTTGTCTGGTGTAAGCAGGTGAATGTGGCGAGAGAGCAAAATTTGGAGATGTGCACATACAAATGTCCATACAAACTCATACACAGGTACATACACATGTGCATCAAATATTTCTGAACTGATACCCAAGAAATTTGTCAGTGGTTTTCTCTAGAGAATTCAGTCCAGTTTTCTGATCCTTCTTTTTTTTTTTAAAAAAGATTTTTTATTTATTTATTTGTGAGAGAGAGAATGAGAGAGAGCACATGAGAGGGGGGAGGGTCAGAGGGAGAAGCAGACTCCCTGCCGAGCAGGGAGCCCGATGCGGGACTCGATCCAGGGACTCCAGGATCATGACCTGAGCCCAAGGCAGTCGCTTAACCAACTGAGCCACCCAGGCGCCCATGATCCTTCTGACTGCCATCACCATTAGAACTCACTTGACTCCAACCAGTTCGCCCTCAATACAGTTTAGAATATTTATAGAGCAAAGATTCTTACCAGCAGAGATTTATCTTCTGTAGGTGGTTCTTTATTCTTTATATAAATGAAAAAAGATATTTTAGTGTTAAATTGGAACAAATGCCTATTGCAATTGGACTAACAAAAAATCTAGAATTCAAATCCATACATTTGAATTGTTAACCAAACAATTACTAAATACCTGCCATATGCCAGGCGTAACGCTACAGTTCTGGAATACGTAGCAGCCAGCTCTGACTTGGCATTCCAGTTCTGGAATCCAGGCCTGCAGTGAGCTTATGGTCTATTATTTCCTTTTTGACTAAGCCCATTATCTTCAAAAAGATTATAATAATACTATTACAAGTGACAACGAGTCCTTTCTATTAAGGTACAACACCCTAAGAGGGCAAATAACATGTAGAACATGATACCAAAGCAACAGGGTTAATTTTAAAAGACATTAGCTCCCACAATAGAACTGATTTTCCAGTAGCATTCAGTGATTGCATTGCTTATTTAAAGAGACCATAAGGAGGAAGGCAGGGAGGAGGGAAGAATTTGAATTTTTCTATGAGAGAATTCTAGCAGGTTAACAGATTCCCAGTACAGCTATGTTTTCTATAGCACTTCGTTCCTTTGAGTCTAGTTCCTGTCGGGTGGAACATTGACATCGCTTTAAGCTAAAATGTACCTAAAATAGCCCCCCACATTCTCCATTCTCTATCATCTTGCCTTCTTTCTTCATAGCACTATTATATAAAATACAAAGCTCCTGGCATTATATTACATTTTTCTTTGTTTATCGTCCATCTTTTCCACCTAGAATATAAAGCTGCGTAAGAACAGTCATTTTGTTTGGGTTATTACTGTTTTCCCAGCACCTAGAACAGGACCTGGCACCAAGAAGTGCTCAATAAATATTTGTTGAATGTTGAAAAGTGAAAGAATGCATTTATAATTTAATTAGTTCCTCAAAGAGGAGATAATCTCTGATTAATGTTTTTCAGACAAAAGTCAGCATTTTAGATCAACTCTGCCAGTCATTAAAGATGGTGATTCATCAGTCTTTTATATTTACCGGGAATGATGCTTAATCAACATCAGCAATAAAACAAATGAAGTTAATAACAGCATTTTCCATTTGGAATTCATTCTCCCCTAGAAAAAAAAAAGTGGGGGGGAGAAAAGGAGTTTGTTTTTTTTTTTTTGGAAAGTAAGAAACAGCTTCCTTGCTATCTTCTAATAACTAATTAATTATGGAATCAATTCACAGAAATTTGGCCACCAAGGTGTCTGATTTCTGATTCTAGAATGCTTGGGCTTGGGAAGAAGGCAGACTTAGGGAAACCACCTATTTTGTTCGAAGTGCCTGCAAAAATCTCAGAATGCCGACTGATACTTTTTAGATCAGGTGCAGAGCGTCTGTGAGATTCCTTTTGTATTCCTTTATCAAAGTCTGCCCTGAATGCCTAAAGGAAATTTGGTAAAACTCTCATTCTTTTTCACTTGTGCTTCTGAGAAAAGAAAATGAGGTCTTTATGAAGATGTTTTTATGCACTGGAATATATTCTTCTCCCAAAGTTGATTTTTATGTATTTTTTCCTCACAAAGGTATTAAGACTAATAATTTATTCAAAGACTATAGAATTGGTAACCTAAAAACATATGAGCTCTTTCAAAGGTATATTCTTGTAAACAGTGATTAAAAATCTGAATTAAAGGCATTACACTCTAAAATGGAATATTTGGCTCTAGCCAATGCACTGAGCTTGTGTTGAAAGTGTTAGATAGTATTTTTGTTTACCCATGGGGTGCCTGGCTGGCTCAGTCAGTGGAACATGTGATTCTTGATCTTGGGGTCATCAGTTTGAGCCCTGCATTGGGGGGTAGAGTTTAAGGGGAAAAAAAAGGATTTCTATTGACCAGCATAAATTGGTTTTCAGTAGACATTATCCAAGAACAGTTCCTGCTTTTGGGTTATGTGTTGGAGTAAAATGGAGGTCAAGATACTTACTTTTTGAACACTTATTTAATGAGCAAGATGCTTAGATCTGTACCTTCCAACATGGTGGCCATTAGCAACCAGTGACTAGTGAATACTTGAAATGTTTTAGTCCAAACAGTGGAGTTTGAAGACTCATTATGGAAAAAATAATGGAAGATATCTCATTAATGATTGTGTATATTGATGAAATGTTGAAATGAAATTTGGGGGTATGGTGGATTAAATAAAATATATCATTTAAATGAATTTGATCTGTTTCTTTTTAACCTTTTTCAGTATGGCTCGTAGAATATTTAAAGTTACAAGTGTGGTTTGCACTATATTTCTATTGAACAGTTCTTCTGTAGATACTACCAGACTGGGAAGGCTTGAATTTGACACAATTTTAGTGTTCCAGCAATGTGGAATAACTACCTTTTAAACTCAAAAACATTAGAGGGGCACCTGGGTGGCTAAGTCAGTTATGCCTCCAACTCTTGATTTCAGCTCAAGTCATGATCTCAGGGTCCTGGGATAGAGCCCAGAGTCAGGCTCTGCACTCAGTGGGGAGTCTCCTTGGGGATTCTCTCTCTCTCTGCCCCTCCCTCCACATGCACACACACACTCTCTCTCATTCTCTCAAATAAATAAATCTTGGGGCGCCTGGGTGGCTCAGTCGTTAAGCATCTGCCTTCGGGTCAGGTCATGATCCCAGGGTCCTGGGATCGAGCCCCACATTGGGCTTCCTGCTCGGCGGGAAGCCTGCTTCTCCCTCTACCACCCCCCTGCTTGTGTTCCCTCTCTTGCTGTGTCTCTCTCTGTCAAAAAATAAATAAAATCTTTAAAAAAATAATAATAATAAATAAATCTTAAAAAAAAACCCAAAAACACGGGCGCCTGGGTGGCTCAGTTGGTTAAGCGACTGCCTTCGGCTCAGGTCATGATCCTGGAGTCCCTGGATCGAGTCCCGCATCGGGTTCCCTGCTCGGCAGGGAGTCTGCTTCTCCCTCTGACCCTCCCCCCTCTCATGTGCTCTCTCTCTCATTCTCTCTCTCAAATAAATAAATAAAATCTTTAAAAAAAAAATGTTTAAGAAAAAAAAAAAAACCACTAGAAATACCCTAGGTATGAAGTAAGAGTCCATCTAGTCAGATTATTTTCTGACAGTGTGTCTTCAATGACATTATTCTCAAAGGCCAGTAATATATTGAAGTGTCATCTATTTTGTACAATATACTTTTAAGGCCAAGGTTTGGGGATGACCCCTATGATTTTTGCCAGATCATCCAACCTTTCATACGGTTTCTTCCTAAGAGCCTTACCTTTAGTTTTGGTGATGTAAAAAGAAGTCCTAGGTTGTTTCCCAATCATTATATTTTGGGGTCTGTATATTAAAAAAAAATCAGATATTGTAAAATATTCCCCTGGTGTTTGAATCTTTTGCTTGTGGTGATGTCACCAGACTCTTTTGATGATGAAAGCATCCAAAAGTCACAATGATACTGTCATAATGATGCATGTGGTTGCCAGTTCTCATTGCTACAGATGGTGGAACTTTGTCCCATTTGAAAAAGGATTTTAAAAAATGGTTTGCTTTTAGTTTCCTTTGTTGTACTTCCTTATCTTTCTTGTTGACTGATTTTTTACTTACAGAAATATACTTTGAATGGTGTGCTGTGTGTGTATATATGTGTAGATGAATGACAAAAAACATGCGCCATCTTGTTGTTCATCCTCTTTTAGGCATTGTCCAATTATCCCAGGTAAAGCTAATCCCTTCTTAGCCTTTCTTAGAATGTTTTACAAGTACTTATTTTTCTGATTATAGAAGTAACACATTTTCATGTTATAAAATTTGTCAAGTACATAAAAGCACAAACAAGAAAATGATAATCAAGTGTAATCACCCTCTCCTGAGATAATTACTCTTAATTAAAGGTAGTATGTACCTTTATTATACCCTTTTAAAAGGGTTTTTCTTTTTTTTTTTTTAAGATTTTATTTATTTATTTGAGAGAGAGAATGAGAGAGAGAGAGAGAGCATGAGAGGGGGGAGGGCCAGAGGGAGAAGCAGACTCCCTGCCGAGCAGGGAGCCCGATGCGGGACTCGATCCCAGGACTCCAGGACCATGACCTGAGCCGAAGGCAGTCGCTTAACCAACTGAGCCACCCAGGCGCCCTAAAAGGGTTTTTCTTATTGAAAAAAAAAAAAGACACAGAGTGAAAAAATTCAAACAGAGGAGATGTTATATAATGCTTATCTTCTCCCTCAGCACCAACTCTTTCCATTATCCTATCCCCAGTGACAGCCACTGTCACAGTTTCTTGGGTTTTATTCCATAACTATTCTGTACTTATAAGGGCATTTATCTATTTTTAAGTGTATAGTCTCCTTTTCACACATGGCAGCATACTAAAAACAGCCTTCAGTACTTTGTATATCTCACATATCAGTATAGTTTGAAGATCATTCCGTTATGAGATTCCGAAGGAGATCTAGTCCATTCTTTTGCTAGTGAACCTTAGTTTATTATATTATATGTATCATAATTTATGTAACCAGTTCTCTATTGCTAGGCATTTTGGCGGTTTATTGTTTTTGCCATTGTAAGAAATGCCACAGTGTTTCTACTTCCATTTCTACTTGCAAGTGCAAACTATGAGCACAGGTTGAACTAGATTGCAGGGTAAATCTCTAGAAACAGAATTGTTGGGTCAAAGGTTTTACCCATTTCACGTTTAAGTAAATGTTGCCAAATTGCTTTCCATAGGGGTTGTTCCAGTTTAACAGGCACTATCAGTGGGTAAAAGTACCCATTTTCTTACATCCTTATCATTATAAAGTGTGTTGTTAAAATGTTTGGTATTTGAAAATCTGAGTGTCTGAATTGTATCTTAGCATAGCTTTAATTTACATTTGTTTCATTATGGCTGATGTTGAGCATGTTCTTGAATGTTTAAGAGCCGTGGTAATTCCTTCTCTGTAAACTGTCCATAGCTTTTGTTCATTTTCTATTAGGTCTCTGTCTTTTTGCATTTTTTAATAAGCTTTTTATTTTGGCATAATTTTAGATTTAAAGATACAGTCATTAAGACCATATGGTTTTAAGATAGACGAACAGATCATTGGGACAGAACCGGGAGTCCAGAAATAGGTCTGTACCTCTATGGACAATTGATTTTTGATAAATAAGAGAAGGCAATTCATTGGTGAAAGGATAGTCTTAAAAAAAAAAAATGGGTCTCGGGGCACTTGGGTGGCTCCGTTGGTTAAGCGTCTGCCTTTGGCTCAGGTCATGATCCCGGGGTCCTGAGATTGAGCCCCACACCTTCTCCCTCTCCCTCTGCCTCTCCCCCATACTTGTGCTCTCTCTCTCTCTCAAATAAATAAACAAAATCTTAAAAAAAAAAAATGGGTCTAGGACAATTGGATATCCAAATGCAAAAAAACCCCCAAACAAAACAAAACAAACTTTGATTGGTACTTTGCACCACATACAAAAATTAACTCAAAATGAAAGACCGACCTAAATGTAACGTCTAAAATAATAAAATGTAGAGTAGAAAACATAGGACAAGAAACAGTTAAGACAATGAAAAGAAAACTGCAGATTAGGAGAAATTTAGTTAAAAGTGGGCAAAATATTTGAATATTTTACAAAACAAAACACACACAGAAGGCAAATAAGTATATGAAAAAAATCGTATTAGTCTTCAGGCAAACACAAATTAAAACCACAATAATATACCACCACACTCCTATTAGAATGGCTAAAATTAAGAAAACCGGCCATACCAAGTGTTGGTGAGGATAGGAAAAGTAAAACTCTCATATATGGTTGGTGGGAATGTAAAATGACACAACTACTTTGGAAAAGAGTTTGGTAGTTTCTAAATGATTTAAGCACACACTTAACATACAATCCAGCAATTCCACCCCTAGATATTTACCCAAGAGAAATAGAAGCATATGTCCATAAAGAGAGCTGTTCATGACTGCTCATAGTAGCTTTCCTGGGCATAGCCAAAAGGTGGAAACAACAAATGTTCGTCAACAAGTGAATGGATAAACAAACTGTGGTGCGTCCTTGCAGTGGAATAGTACTCAGCACTGATATGTGCCACAACATAAATGAACCTTAAAATAATGATACCGTGAAAGAAGCCAGGCAAGAAAGGGCACATACTGTGTGATACTATTATATAAAAGTCTTAAAGATGCAAAACATTCAAGCTACATAGTAAATGTTTTTATGTTTTATGTGCCCAGAACACCCTTCATTTACAGGGACTCTTAAATTCAAGAAGCAACAGCATCCTTCTGTCCAGTGTAGAAGCTGAAATAGGCAGAAATTTCTTCTCCCTGCCCTTTGCAGCTAAAACGTGGGCATGTGACCTAAACTACCTGGCATGCTAATCAGATTCTCCTACCTGGGACTTTGAACCTTAAGGGGGTTCAATTTGAAATTATCTGTAATAGAGTCAAGGGCTAATGTTAAGGAAGAAGTTTTCAAGGGTATGGAGATCAGCAGGGAGATAATGGTTGGATGGGATGAGGGTGGGTATTCAGATTGTACCTGTGGCAGGATCTTATCTGTGTATTTCCTCCCTTTCTCCTTTTCTATTTCTTTTTCAGCGGTTACTTGCTAAGGACTGTGAACAGCTTCCTATTCTTCTATAGTAAACATTGCTCTCACTCACCACTCTCTGGTCTCCCCTTCCTTTCCAGGGAAGGCTCTACTTTCTAGCCCTTTTGCACTTGGCAGGTGCATGTGATATATCCAGGCTGAGGCACTGAAGAGCCCCTGCATGATTCTCCAGTGTGTCTCTTCCCCTGACCTTGTGACTAGAACTATCACAGATAGTGGACCCTCCATCATTCTGGGTCCCCAAGTGACGATATGGAGCAGAGTTCCTGACTCCAACCCTCACTGCATATGTAGGGTGAGTGAGAAACTTGTTTTTGGGTTAGGCTGCTGAGATCTGAGGGCTCAATTTTCTTACCCAACATGCCATTTGACACATTCTTTCCCTGTTTAGATGAATCAGAATCAGTATCAATGCTGTGACAAATTCAGGTTTTGGTACCAGAGAGGGGGTTTGTAGGCAACATAAATGTGGGGAAACAGGGCGAATCTAGAATTGGTTTTCAGGCCTTATTTGGGTCTAAAGTCAATTTTTTAAAAACCGCATTAGTATTCAGAGATAGGTTTCTGGCAGCCTGTGAAATATAGTAGTAACAGTTACCTTGTCTCTGGGCTCCCATGAATGAGGGGCTCATCAAAGGCAAAATACATAATGATGACTCCTGTAACATTTACCTATGCACCAGGCATGGTACTATACACATATACTAACTTATTTAACGAAAGGAAGGACATAAAGAAATTAAGGACCAACAGGCAGGTAAAGTGGCTCTATCTAATGGCACTAGAGAGCTTAAAGGAAAAGCATAAAGCCAAAGTTAAAGTCTACTTTGTGACTCCAGCTCCCACCAGATAGCCTTGCCCTTCACAGTTGCAGCGGGTTCCAGCCCCACTGATGGTCCTGGCTTTCCATCTTCAGTGCCACCACCTCCTTCCTGTGCAGCTCGGGCTCTCGGGATAGTCACAGCTTCTCAGTTTCCTCACTGTCCCATCTGGCTCCTTAGCAGTTCTATCACCTGTGTAACCAGTTCTCAAATTAAAATCCCTCATTTGAAATACCCCAATTTTCCCGATTGGACCCCAATTGATAATAGTTCCTAAGACTAGGAGTGCTCTGATATCAATTAATTTTTGCTGTATAACAACCCACCCAAACCTTAATGGCTGAAAGCAATGATGCGTTATTTCTGCTCATGAGTCTAGGGTCATTTGCTGCTGATCTGGGCCAGGCTTAGCTGATGTCAGCTGGGGGAGCACCCAACTGGTTAGTTGGTTGGGGGCTTGCTGGTCTGTATTCACATATCTGACTGTTGGAGAACATCAACTGGGACAATGTAAAATGGGCATGGATACAGAGAGGAGATACTAATATTCGCTTTTTCCAACTATCCACCAAAGGCCCTAAGGAATAGTCTCTCAAAGTGGGATTCTGGTTTTGGGTCACGCACCTGTTTGACTACCATATAGAATCCTAACCTACTATCCTAGTGGGTTAGTAGAAGTCTGTGGCATATAGTGAAATCACAATTACTTAAATTATTTTATCACTATTATTGCTTGATAGTTAGTGTACATTGAAGGGAAAGCTTCAGGACACTCCATAGGTGCTGTACTCACCATTGTGGCCATAGCAAGTGCAAAGTCTTTGAGATGGGATCTGACTGTTCTGGAGAGCTTACAGAAATAAAATGATAAGTCTAAAAATTGGAAATCTCAGCTCAAGACATGGACATGACCAAGATGGTTCCTTTGGAGCCTGTGTGTGTATTTGTGTGTATTTGTGTGTGTGTGTGTGTACTTGTAATCGTAAGGCACACATGGCTGCGGATAAGGCCTCACATCGAATTGTGTGACATACGTGATTAGAATGTAAGTTTATATATCACTTCTAAAAGTCTCTTGTGTTGGTGGGAATGCAAACTGGTACAGCCACGTTGGAAAACAGTATGGAGATTCCTCAAAAAGTTAAAAATAGCACTACCCTATGACCCAACAATTGCACTACTAGGGATTTACCCAAAGGATACAAAAATACTGATTCAAAGGGATACCGGCACCCCCATGTTTATAGCAGCATTATTAACAAGAGCCACATTATGGAAAAGGCCCAAATGTCCATCAACTAATGAATGGATAAAGAAGATGTATACAATGGAATATTATTCGGCCATTGAAAAGAATGAAATCTTGCCATGATGTGGATGGAAACAAAACAAGTCAGAGAAGACAAATACCATATGATTTCACTTATATGTGAAATTTAAGAAACAAAACAGATGAACATAGGGGATAAAAAGAGAGAAGAGAGAGAGAGAGAGGGAGAGGCAAACCAGAAAACAGACTCTTGACAATAGGGAACAAACAGGGTTACTGGAGGGAGGTGGTGGGGGGACGGGCTAAATGGGTGATGGGGATTAAGTAGGGCACTTGTGAGCACTGGGTATTATATGTAAGTGATGAATCACTAGGTTCTAAACCTAAAACTAATGTTACACTGTACGTTAACTAACTGGAATTTAAATAGAAACTTGAAAAAAGGTCTCGTGTTAAAATTAGAGAATTTGGAAAGACTGTTATCCCTATACTTGGAATGAGAACATTTGGGTGGATTCAGATGAATCTGAGAACTTGTAATTCTAATCCTTCTGAGCTACCCTTGTCAGTGGAAACAACTCCTCCTCTTCATCTCTCTGAGAAAACAAGTCTTTTCTTGCTTAAAGACTCCATAAAGATCTCACCCAAGATGATTTATAAGGTGATGCCTATTCTCATTGCCTGAAGACCTTTACCTAGAGTCAGAAACATCATGCCTCAGGGAGGGAAATCAAGGTCTGCTCCAGTAGGAGATAGGTACATTAAAAGAATTTCAAGCTCTTGCTAATTTGTGTTAGTAGGGAAACACATGTGAGAATGGATTTTAATGATATTAGATTGAGATGAATGGAATATAATATTGGATTGAGCTGAAGTTCTGAAGTTATTGAAACAGGTACATTTACCTGATATTCTGGATTTAATATGTTGTCCTAGTCAGCTGTAAGTGGTTCTAAAAGTTTTCTTGGCTGTTAACTAAAATTTGAATTCAGTGGTAGCCTACAATCAATGAGGTTAAGATGTCATAGCTTTTCTGGCATGACGTAGAAGAAATCCGAATGTTTAGGGAGACAGAAATGCTGAAGTGAATTTATCGTGTTCACACCATTTGCCTTCCCCCTAACTATGTTCCAGGGGGCGGGGGGGGGGGGGGGGAGGACTTAGGACTCTCTCTTTCACTAAGTCATTGAGAAATGAATCAGTGTGGGGGAAATGGATTCTCAGATTTCAATAAGAACTATGGGATTTACATTATTGGGGAAACCCTAGCCCTGGTGAGCAGAAACCTGACTTGAATTGTCACAGTAACAAGTTATGGTATCTCATCATGTTCCCATACCTAAGTCAGTTTATAGACCTGGAGTCTCTTGACTGAAGAGGAGTCTATGTCACCTCAAGGGAGGACCTGTGGTCACTTAGTAGGATGACTGTGTCCTTGGAGGAAAATGCAGAATGGACACTAGCTCTGAGCTGACAATTTCTAGAGGCTAGAAATAGCATCATGATCTACTAAACAGAGGCTTATGGAGAATAGGGGATAAATTAAATTCTACCCTGAGTTTATCTCACAGTGGTCCCATCATATAAAAGAGCCACTCTGTGGTTTCTGAATTCCTGAATTCATGGTTGAAAAATATATATTCAGCAACTAGTAGAATACTTACATCAGTCTTTGACTCATGGTATAAGGATGAACATGGTAAGAAGGGTCAAATTGAACCCAATGGAAAAGGCTCTCCTACTAAAGTAGTAAATCAGAAGTTATATAATAATAACAGCTCCCTGTGGCAATTGTAAAGATTAGTGCTGCCATTAAAAACTCCAACACTGCAGGTTGTCGATTCCTATTACACCCTTGTTTAATATCTAATGATATTAGATGAAGCTGAATGGAATATAATATTGGATTGAACTGAGGTTCTGAAGTTATTGAAGCAGGTATGCTTCCCTGAGATTTGTTAATATCCTTGCTTGTTTGGCCAGCATTAAAGATGGAGACATTTGCAGTCTGCCTGGCAATCACCATAAAGTTTATCAAGTGGTGACTCCAACTACAGCTACTGCTCTGGTGTTGTATCTTTGCTAGAGCAGTCCCTGGTATTTGGTCTGCAGGTGACAGATGCTTTTCCTTATACCAGTTAGTATGGATTATCCAAAGCAGTTTGCTTTTACCTGACAGACGTCAGTAAATCTCAGAGTTACACAAACTTCTGCGTTGTCATAATGTAATCCACAGCGCCCTTGACCACCCAGACATCTTACAGACTACCGTTGTTCACGCCGTGCTGAGCATTTTGAGCAGAAAGGAGCAAGAATCCCAGATGTCATGCTAATACAAATGTATGCCAGGAGGTGGAAGAAAAATTCAGGGGCCTGACACATCAGTGACATTTCTGCGGAGCATGTAGGGTTATTGGCTCTAGGCAGTTCCTGCACCTTGCACTATTTACCAGCAAATCAGAGTATGCATAAAGCTCAGAGGGACTTTTTGGACATAGGAGACAACATATATTGTACATGAGTGCCACTCTGACCTGTGTGTTGAGAAACCAATTTGAGGGAGACCCAGAACAAGACAAGGCTCTGTGTAAGACAGTCCACAGAGCAAGGATCTGTGCCCCTTAGCCCGTTAAAGTGGCAGGTATAGATACTAAATAGAGCACTTTTCATAGCCAGGTAGAGAATGAATACTGGACACATGGGATTCTAAATTTACTTGAACTATGACTTCTCCTACACACCATGAACTTAATGCTTTCTGATCCAACAAGCTAAAAGCTTGGATATATGCAGCTGTAATCCATTATCAGTGGAAGTCATTTCTATGAGATTGGACTTGCTGATTGAAAAATTGGTGACAAGAGGGCGCCTGGGTGGCTCAGTTGGTTGGGCGACTGCCTTCGGCTCGGGTCATGATCCTGGGGTCCCGGGATCGAGTCCCGCGTCGGGCTCCCTGCTCGGCGGGGAGTCTGCTTCTCCCTCTGACCCTTCCCCCTCTCGTGCTCTCTCTCTCTATCTCATTCTCTCTCAAATAAATAAATAAAAAATCTTTAAAAAAAAAAGAGAGAAAGAAAAATTGGTGACAAGAATGTCTGAGGTCCTTTATGGGCTTCTGAAATAGGTACAGAGTGTAAGGATGTGCGTGTCCCATGAAAATACTCACCAAAGAGCAATCTTAGTAGAGGAGGCTCTTAGTAATCAAGTAGAGAAAAACTTCTTTGATGTCAGCCAGCCTCTTTTTGCGGCCACCACAGTGCTTTCTTGATGACCCATGTACAAAGTGGCCTTGGTGGCAGGGATGGAGGCTATCTGGTGGCTCAGTAAGATAGACTTTCCTCTCATCAGTGATGATTTGACTTTCTCTGCTGCTAAAGGCACAACCACCCAACAGCAGAGGCCATCCTGAGTGCATCGTATGACTCTTTTCTTCTGAGGGACTGTCTGGCCGCTGGTGGCATATTGATTACCTTGGATCTTTTCCATCAGGGAAGGAGAAGAGATTTGTCCCCAAACAAATATATTCTGGGTACAGATATACCTTTCTTTTCCATAGTGCCTCTGTGAGCACCACCACTTGTAGACTTACGGAATGTTTTATTCATTGCCTCTGACAAGGAGATAGATTTTATTGTCAAGTAAGTGTTCCTATCCATGGAATTCACTGGTCTTACCATGTAACTCATGATGCAGAAGCAGCTAACTTTATGAAATGGCCTAAAGAAGACTCAGTTACAGTATCAGCTATAAGACAACATTTGGTGACATTGGGGTGCTGTCCTAAAGGTATGGGATATATCTTAAAATAGTGGTCGCTATATCATATTGTCTTCCTCAAAGCCAGAATGCATAGATCCTGGAACTAGGAAGTAGAGATGTGAGGCTTTCTTTTACAATCACACCAAATAATCTACCGAAGCAATATTCACTTCCTTCTCTGCAACCCTGGGCTCAGTGAGTTTGGAGGTCCTAGTGCACTAGGAAATAAAGTGATGGTCCTGTTGAATTAGGATCTGAGATTTTCCCTGGCCATTTTGCCTTCTCATCATGCTGAATCAACAGCCAGGGAAGGGGTCTCTGTACTGGATAAGGGAACTTATCACAATTATCAAGATGAAAGCAGGCTGCTATTACACAATAGTAGAATGAGGGCTGTATTTAGAATTCAAGGTGTTCCCTGGGAGCCTCTTAAACTACTTTATCCAACAGTCCTTGTTAGGGGAAAACCATGGCAATCCAATGAATAAAGAACCACTAAAGACTCAGATCCCACAGAGAAAATGTGTATGTCATCTCACTAGTAAAGAACCCTGTTCAGCTGACCTTCTAGCAGAGGGTGAGGAACATAAAACTGGTGGTGGAAGAAAGAAGTGATCAATATGAACTTGACTTTAGAACTGGCTACAAGGGGCGCCTGGGTGGCTCAGTTGGTTAAGCGACTGCCTTCACAGGGAGCCTGCTTCTCCCTCCGACCCTCCCCCCTCTCATGCTCTCTCTCATTCTCTCTGTCTCAAATAAATAAATAAAATCTTAAAAAAAAAAAAAAAGAACTGGCTACAGGAATGAGGACTATAGCAGGCATGTATATTTATATTATAAACATAAGTCTGTGTGTATATATATATATGATATATATATAGCTTTTTATATGCTAACCAATTATTTTCCTTTTTTCCTTCTCCTCCTACTTTTTTTTTTTTTTTTAAGGAGGAGTGTTAGTTATTCTTTTCTTTACAATTTAGATCAGAGTTCATCAAACTGAAGAGCCACATACAGTCCTGAGGGAGAGGACCTCATATCATCTTGGGTTCCTGGACATGATGAGGGAAACGATGTCGGGTGGTACTTTGTGTTTCACCCTTTTGGGAAGAAAGTGATTATTTATACAAAAGTTGGTTGAATTCTGCGAGGTAGAAACATGACATTGTTTTATGGGAGTTAGGCATGGGTGGAAGGAGGAGTATGGATGCTTCGTGGCAAAATGGGTGAACTGTGGTAGCCATTTGTCTGTTTACTGTCAGATTTCTCTCTCATTTTTCCTGCGCTCTGCTCAGTATGGCAGGGACCTGTGTCTCCCAGACTCCCTTGCATCTGACTAGTGGATAGCACTGGACAGTGGAAAACAGGAAGACAGGATAGGAGAAGGAGAAAAGTCTGTATGTTTCTCTCTTGTGTCTGTCTCTGCCTCCATCTTTAGCAGTGACTGGGACTCCTCTCTTTATTGTCCCCACTCGTGCCTGGCTACTCATGCTAGGTTCTAGTGATTTCTGGACATTCTACAATTTTTCCTTCAGCCTTAGGAGTGCTATTGCCTTCATTTAAAAGAAAAAATTATGGGTTGCTCCGCTCTCTCTTGTGTACTCCTCATTTTATATGTCCAGTTCCCTGCGTTAAATTCCTACTGTTTAAATACCAAGAATAGTAGTATCTGTTTTCCTAACTGGACCCTGACTAGTGATAAAATCTCTGTGTGTGCATGTATGTGCGCATGTGTGTGGTATAAATCAGTTTGTATAAAATATTAAATAAGCATGTGAGTGTGTGCCTGTGTGTGTGTATTCATGTGGTAGGTATGTAAATGTATATGAAAGGATTATTGAAGGGTAGGTTTTCAAAGGGAGAGTAAAGGGGGGGCTTTAAATTTTCTCTATCTTGTTTATTTTCTTTTCAATTAGTTTTTACAACAAACAACTTTACAAAGTTTAAAACTACAAATTCAAAAAAATTTTTGAATGACTCAGTTTCCTAAGTATCTTGTTTATTTTCTTTTCAATTAGTTTTTACAACAAACAACTTTACAAAGTTTTAAAACTACAAATTCAAAAATTTTTTTGAATGACTCAGTTTCCTAAGTAATTATCTGTCCATCTGGTGGCAACTTTAACGTCTTTAATGTTTTACATAGAGAGAATATTACTATTCTTGCAGTGACTTCTTATCCACACCTCTAGACAATCCCCTTTCTTACGCAATATGAGAAATGTGTATCTACATGGATCAATAAAAATATTTCAGGTTTCATTTTCTTGTGAGAGATTCTATTTTGTTCATTGTGATCCAACAAATAATATTTCCTCAACACTCACACAGGATATGAAATCACTGTATTTCCATCTGATGTCAATACATTCATTCTGCAACTGCTATATCCCATCTTATACAATTCAAAATGAATATGAGGGAAAGTATGAGTATGCTGTGTTGGTGGCCTTGCCATTTTGTTAGTGATTCTTTTTTTTAGTGGTAAAATTTATCAAGTGCTAATTTCCTAAGGAATAAGACAAAATGATGCTCTTAACTTCAGCAACCTGAAGGAAGTGCTATATAATTACATTGTCACCCTAAGATGTTCATAATCCTTTTTAGCCCAAAAGAGTTTGATACTGTAAATAAAAGGAACATCTGTTTTAGTAAAATCCCAGCAATATTCTGGTGATAAGAGTTTAGTGGGTTTATGGAGAAAGAAGTACTTGTTTAAGTGACTTTCATCATGCCACACTGCTTCGATGCTGTTTTTCTTGTCATTCATGATTCCTTTTAAGCACTCCCTGGCAATATTGAGAACTTGAATGGGAGTGCCACCAAATACAGCAGCATGGTAATAAAAATCTCCCATACCAAAAGGTATATATGCTTCTGATAACTCACTTCTTTCATATGGCACCACTGTAGGATCTTCCTTATACCAATAAGCATGTAACTGAGCTACTGACTCCCCCAGAGTCTCCAATCCATATTTCCTTATGAAGATTTGATCCACGTCCATGCAGAAGAGAAAGTCAACTTCATATTGGATATGATCCATAACATGTTCACTAATAACCTTCATGCGCATCATACTGATATCTTGCCATCTCTTCTCTCGCTTAATTTCAAACACTTTGATCGAACGGAGGGGACCCAGCTGTATCCAAGGCATCCTGGAGAAGTCATCTATCAGGACATAAATTATGACTTTATGGCCAACCATAAAAAACTCATCTGCAGATAATACAAATTTCTTCAAGTAGTGGTCAATATATCTGTGAAGCAAATAAGAAATGACTAAGTTCATTGTCGTACATTTTGGTGGAACACATACTACTTAAATTATCCTGGCTGTAGTTTGTCCAAACATGCTAGTAAGCCAACCAAATATTAGATGTACTTCTTGAGTTGTATTTAAGTGGTGTAAAAGCAAGTGAAATCATCCGCCTTTCCTCTCCCTGACGGGGTTCTGTGAATTATAGGAGAGAAGAGGACTTCCTCACTAGGGGGAATGAAACTTGTTGAGATCAGAAAACAGCATAGAGCCCAATGCAAGATGAGAACCAGAGTCTTCAGGGTTATCAGAGAAGAGGGAACTTGCTTTTCAGGTTGTAGGCAAGAAGGTCTTGGGGCATTGCAAGAACAGTGATTGATGTCTGGGGCTTGCTTTATGAGGGGTCAGTTATGCAGAAAAGGTTAGAGGTAGCATGGTCAGCTACCACTATCTGCAATGTCTCTCTTATTTTGCCTCGTGGCCTTTAGTATAGTGCTAAGATTGTAGGATTAGAAAACAAAACTTTCTCTTTTCTGGTCTCTCCACCCAGTGAAAATTCTCAGAATAATAAATGGCCTCAGGTAAATTCAAAAAAGGAAGGGTAATCATACATGCCTCAGCTTCAAATAATGTTTATATAATCATTAAAAATAAGTTCTGAATATTGACCTAAGTTTTAAGAAACATAGCAGATGGAGTCAAGAGAAAACTTTCTAGTTTGGAGTATCTAAAATTATGACAATTTAAATAATTAAAGCAAGATAGATTATGAAAAATATCACTTAAAATATTCTACTGAGTTGGAAACTAGCAACTCAAATCCAAAGAAATACAATTTATCCACATTTTTTATGGTTCGTGCTTTTGTATTACATTTCAGAAATCGTTGCCTCCTCAAAGTAGTGAAAATATGCTCCTATGGGGCACCTGAGTGGCTCAGTTGGTTAAGCGACTGCCTTCGGCTCAGGTCACGATCCTGGAGTCCCTGGATCGAGTCCCGCATCAGGCTCCCTGCTGCAAGGAGTCTGCTTCTCCCTCTGACCTTCTCGACCCTCCCCTTCTAATGCTCTCTCTCTCTCAAATAAATAAAATCTTTAAAAATATATATATATACTCCTATGTTTTCTTCTAGTTGCTTTATTGTTTTAACTTTCACATTAAGTTGGTTATCCATTTGAATTAATTTTTGTGTATGGCATAATATAGGGCTGTTTTTGTTGTTCTCAGGCTTTGATAGTAATCCTATTGGCTGGGAATGCCTGGGACTCACCTGAACCCTGCTAGTTGTGGTGAGACCCCCACAGACATTTCCCCTACCAGAGCCAATGTTGGCTGGACCAACCCTGGTGGTTCTTATTACACTTGCAAGATGCATCTCAGCAACAACCATCAGAGAACTTTGAAAAAACAAGGTTTATTTCTCACAAGTCCTGGAGGGTACAAGATAAGCGCAGGGTCACAGAGTAAGGTCCTATGTAGGGAGAGAGAAGGGGGGACTTTTGGGGTTCTGCCCTTATCGGGGTGGGGGGCCTAGGGTTTCACAATTTAAAACCCAAGAGCAAGAATGAAAGCACAGGAAGGAAAACGCAGGGTCACTCAAGTGGTCGGTAATGTAGGTTACCCAGGCCTTTCTTTAAAAGGGGAATTTCATGGGAGGGGTGGCCTGACTCTTTACCTAGTTGTTTAGCTAGTGACCACGTCAAGACTGGCAATAGGTTTATTTGAGTTGGATGTCTTTGACATGGAAAAAAAGGTTATTGTCAGGTGCTCTCACTATAATGGAGAACATTTTTTCCTCAATTTTTCAAACACTTTCTATTTTGGAATGGTATTTGATTTACAGAACAGGTGCAAACATATTATAGAGAGTTCCCATATATGCTGTACCCACCTTCCCCTAATGTTAATATCTTAACCATGGTACATTTGTCAAAACTAGGAAATTATCAGTGGTTAAAGACTATAACTGGTTAAAGACTATAACTAAACCACAGATTTTATTTTGATTTCACCAGTTTTTCCCCTCATGGCCTTTTTAGTTTCCAAGCTCCAATCCAGAATACATACTGCATTTTGTCATGATGTCTCCTTAGGCTCCTCCAGTCTGTTCTCAGTTTCTCTCTAGTTTGGGTTTTTCTGATGTTTTCTTAGGTAAAGTTAATTTTAATACAGTCACATTTATCAACCTTTTCCTTTATGATCAGTATTTTCTGTATCTTGATTAAGAACTCCTTTCTTGTCTTGATTTCACGAAGATATACTATGGTTTTCCCTTTAACTTTTGGTCTTCAAACTACCTGGGAATTATGTTTGTATATGCTTGCCATACATATATGCCATAGAGCTACAATTGCGGTGTTCTCATGCGGACATCAACTCTCTCCAGCATCATTTGTGGAAGTCTTTCCCTACAGATCCACAATGTAATAGCCACAGCCATAGTCTTTCACATTTGCATGGGCGTTTGTGTTTTATTATATTGGCTTATTTGTTCATCCCTGTTGCAAATATTCATGTCTAAATGCTCTATATAGATACTTTCAATCTAGGTTTTCAGTCCCACCTACACTCCTAATTTCAGAGGCACTTGATGCCATCAATTACTGAGATTTTCAGGGGTTCTTTAACACACACTAGGGAGTTTTTATGATAAAGTTAATGAGGCTTTGGTTTCAGTGCCCCTTCACTTGCATAGGACTCTTCTAAGACTCACTGTGTTCTACTGAAGGAGGGTGGGAAGGAAGCAGAAGCTCCATCTATGTTCTGAAAGTAGGAACATTGCCCCAGCATGGGGGTCACTCACTGTGCCCACTTACAGATCCTGGGGCAGCAATGGAGAGGGGTCAGAATGGATCTGGGAAAGAGGTACACAGGAACTTCTTCTGTAAGGATTCCTACCTCCCTCCCTCTCTCTCTCTCTCCCTCTCTCCCTCCCTCCTTCCTCCCTTCCTTCCTCTTTCCTTCTGTGTGTTTTTTTTTTTTAAGATTTTATTTATTTATTTGAGAGAGAGTGAGAGAGAGAGCATGAGTGGGGGGAGGAACAGAGGGAGGGGGAGAGGCAGACTCCCCACTGAGCAGGGAGCCCGATGTGGGGCTCAATCCCAGGATTCTGGGATCATGACCTGAGCCAAAGGCAGGCACTTAACCGAGCCACCCAGGCACCCCTGTGTTTTTTCTTTTTAAATATAAATTACTATCGGGGCACATGACTGGCTCAGTCAGAAGAGCATGTGACTCTTGATCTTGGGGTTGTGAGTTCAAGCCCCACACTGGGTGTAAAGATTACTAAAAAAAATAAATAAAACTTTTTAAAAAGGGCTATTTAAAAAAAGAATAAATTACTATCAATATCTAATAATGAGTTGCTATAAAGTTGATAAAATTCATTATTTTATTTTTATTTATTTATTTATTTATTTTATTATTATGTTCAGTTGGCCAACATATAGTACATTATTCGTTTTTTTGTTTGTTTGTTTTTTCTCTTCATCTCAGTTAAAGCTCTTTGAATGGCAAATATTAGAAATCCTCTTTTTTTTATTATGTTGTTAATCACCATACATTATATCATTAGTTTTTGATGTAGTGATCCGTGATTCATTGTTTGCATATAACACCCAGTGCTCCATGCAGAACGTGCCGTCTTTAATACCCATCACCAGGCTAACCCATCCTCCCAGCCCCCTCCCCTCTAGAACCCTCAGTTTGTTTTTCAGAGTCCATCGTCTCTCATGGTTCGTCTCCCCCTCCAATTTCCCCCCCTTCATTCTTCCCCTCCTGCTATCTTCTTTTTTTAAAAACATATAATGTATTATTTGCTTCAGAGGTACAGATCTATGATTCAACAGTCTTGCACACTTCACAGAGCTCACCATAGCACATACCCTCCCCAGTGTCCATCACCCAGCCACCCATCCCTCCCACCACCCACCACTCCAGCAACCCTCAGTTTGTTTCCTGGGATTAAGAATGCCTCATATCAGTGAGGTCATATGATACATGTCTTTCTCTGATTGACTTATTTTGCTCAGCATAATACCCTCCAGTTCCATCCACGTCGTTGCAAATGGCAAGATTTCATTCTTTTTGATGGCTGCATAATATTCCATTGTATATGTATACCACATCTTCTTTATCCATTCATCTGTTGATGGACATCTTGGCTCTTTCCACAGTTTGGCTATTGTGGACACTGCTGCTATAAACATCAGGGTGCACGTACCCCTTTGGATCCCTACATTTGTATCTTTGGGGTAAATACCCAGTAGTGCAATTGCTGGATTGTATGGTAGCTCTATTTTCAACTTTTTGAAAAACCTCCATACTGTTTTCCAGAGTGGTTGCACCAGCTTGCATTCCCACCAACAGTGTAGAAGGGTTCCCCTTTCTCTGCATCCCTGCCAACATCTGTCATTTCCTGACTTCTTAATTTTAGCCATTCTGACTGGTGTGAGGTGATAGCTCATTGAGGTTTTGATTTGGATTTCGCTGATGCCAAGCGATGTTGAGTACTTTTTCATGTGTCTGTTGGCCGTTTGGATGTCTTCTTTGGAAAAATGTCTGTTCATGTCTTCTGCCCATTTCTTGATTGGATCATTTGTTCTTTGGGTGTTGAGTTTGATAAGTTCTTTATAGATTTTGGATACTAGCCCTTTATCTGATATGTCATTTGCAAATATCTTCTCCCATTCTGTCAGTTGTCTTTTGGTTTCGTTGACTGTTTCTTTTGCTGTGCAAAAGCTTTTTATCTTGATGAGGTCCCAATAGTTCATTTTTGCCCTTGCTTACCTTGCCTTTGGCGATGTTTCTAGGAAGAAATTGCTGCGGCTGAGGTCGAAGAGGTTGCTGCCTGTGTTCTCCTTTAGGATTTTGATGGACTCCTGTCTCACATTGAGGTCTTTCAACCATTTTGAGTCTATTTTTGTGTGTGGTGTAAGGAAATGGTCCAGTTTCATTCTTCTGCATGTGGCTGTCCAATTTTCCCAACACCACTTGTTGAAGAGACTTTGTCTTTTTTCCACTGGACATTCTTTCCTGCTTTGTTGAAGATTAGTTGGCCATAGCGTTGAGGGTCCATTTCTGGGCTCTCTATTCTGTTCCACTGATCGATGTGTCTGTTTTTGTGCCAGTACCATACTGTCTTGATGATGACAGCTTCATAATAGAGCTTGAAGTTCGGAATTGTGATGCTGCCAGCTTTGCTTTTCTTTTTCAACATTCCTCTGGCTATTCGAGGTCTTTCCTGGTTCCATACAAATTTTGGGATTATTTGTTCCATTTCTTTGAAAAAAGTTGATGGTATTTTGATAGGGATTGCATTGAATGTGTAGATTGCTCTAGATAGCATTGACATCTTCACAATACTTGTTCTTCCAATCCATGAGCATGGAACGTTTTTCCATTTCTTTGTGTCTTTCTTGATTTCTTCCATGACTATTCTATAGTTTTCTGAGTATAGGTTCTTTGCCTCTTTGGTTAGATTTATTCCTAGGTATCTTATGGTTTTCGGTACAATTGTAAATGGGATCAACTCCTTAATTTCTCTTTCTTCTGTTTTGTTGTTGGTGTATAGGAATACCACTGATTTCTGTGCATTGATTTTATATCCTGCCACTTGACTGAATTCCTGTATGAGTTCTAGCAGTTTTGGGGTGGAGTCTTTTGGGTTTTCAACATAAAATATCATATCATCTGCAAACAGTGAGAGTTTGACTTCTTCTTTGCCGATTTGGATGCCTTTTATTTCTTTTTTGTTGTCTGACTACTGTGCCTAGGACTTCTAATACTATGTTGAATAGCAGTGGTGATAGTGGACATCCCTGCTGCATTCCTGACCTTAGGGGGAAAGCTCTCAGTTTTTCCCCATTGAGAATGCTATTTGCTGTGGGTTTTTCATAGATGGCTTTTATGATATTGAGGTATGTACCCTCTATGCCTATACGCTGAAGAGTTTTGATCAAGAAAGGATGCTGTACTTTGTCAAATGCTTTTTCTGCATCTATTGAGAGGATCATATGGTTCTTGTTCTTTCTTTTATTAATGTATCACATTGATTTGCGGATGTTGAACCAACCTTGCAGCCCAGGGATAAATCCCACTTGGTCGTGGTGAATAATCCTTTTAATGTACTGTTGCATCCTATTGGCTAGTATTTTGGTGAGAATTTTTGCATCCATGTTCATCAAGGGTATTGGTCTGTAATTCTCCTTTTTGATGGGGTCTTTGTCTGGTTTGGGGATCAAGGTAATGGTGGCCTCATAAAACAAGTTTGGAAGTTTTCCTTCCATTTCTATTTTTTGGAACAGTTTCAGAAGAATAGGTATTAATTCTTCTTGAAATGTTTGGTAGAATTGCCCTGGGAAGCCATCTGGCCCTGGGCTTTTGTTTGTTGGGAGATTTTTGATTACTGCTTCAATTTCCTTAGTGGTTATGGGTCTGTTCAGGTTTTCTATTTCTTCCTGGTTCAGTTTTGGTAGTTGATACATCTCTAGGAATGCATCCATTTCTTCCAGATTATCTAATTTGCTGGCATATAAGTTGCTCATGATATGTTCTTATAATTGTTTGTATTTCTTTGGTGTTGGTTGTGATCTCTCCTCTTTCCTTCATGATTTTGTTGATTTGGGTCATTTCTCTTTTCTTTTTGATAAGTCTGGCCAGGGGTTTATCAATCTTGTTAATTCTTTCAAAGAACCAGCTCCTTGTTTCGTTGATCTGTTCTACTGTTCTTTTGGTTTCTATTTCATTGATTTCTGCTCTGATCATTATTATTTCTCTTCTCTTGCTGGGTTTAGGCTTTATTTGCTGTTCTCTCTCCAGGTCCTTTAGATGTAGGGTTAGGTTGTGTATTTGTGACCTTTCTTGTTTCTTGAGAAAGGCTTGTATTGCTATATGCTTTCCTCTTAGGACTGCCTTTGCTGTATCCCAAAGATTTTGAACAGTTGTGTTTTCATTTTCATTGGTTTCCATGAACTTTTTTAAATTCTTTAATTTCCTGGTTGACCCATTCATTCTTTAGTAGGATGCTCTTTAGCCTCCATGTATTTGAGTTCTTTCTGACTTTCCTCTTGTGATTGAGTTCTAGTTTCAAAGCATTGTGGTCTGAAAATATGCAGGGAATGATCCCAATCTTTTGGTACCAGTTGAGACCTGATATGTGACCTAGGATGTGATCTATTCTGGAGAATGTTCCATGGGCACTAGAGTAGAATGTGTATTCTGTTGCTTTGGGATGGAATGTTTTGAATATATCTGTGAAGTCCATTTGGCCCAGTGTGTCATTTAAAATCTTTATTTCCTTGTTGATCTTTTGCTTAGATGATCTGTCCATTTCAGTGAGGGGGGTGTTAAAGTTCCCCACTATTATTGTATTGTTGTCGATGTGTTTCTTTGCTTTTGTTATTAATTGCCTTATATAACTGGCTGCTCCTGTGTTAGGGACATAGATATTTACAGTTGTTAGATCTTCTTGTTGGATAGACCCTTTAAGTCTCTTATTACAGTCTTTGGTTTAAAATCTAATTTGTCTGATATAAGGATTGCCACCCCAGCTTTCTTTTGGTGTCCATTAGCATGGTAAATGGTTTTCCACCCCTTCACTTTCAATCTGGGGGTGTATTTGGGTCTAAAATGATTCTCTTGCAGACAGCATATTGATGGGTCTTGTCTTTTGATCCAATCTGATAGCCTGTGTCTTTTGATTGGGGCATTTAGCCCATTTACATTCAGGGTAACTATTGAAAGATATGAATTTAGTGCTATTGTATTGCCTGTAAGGTGACTGTTACTGTATATTGTCTGTGTTCCTTTCTGGTCTATGTTGCTTTTAGGCTCTCTCTTTGCTTAGAGGACCCCTGTCAATATTTGTAGGGCTGGTTTCGTGTTTGCAAATTCCTTTAGTTTTTGTTTGTCCTGGAAGCTTTTTATCTCTCCTTCTATTTTCAGTGACAGCCTAGCTGGATATAGTATTCTTGGCTGCATATTTTTCTCATTTAGTGCTCTGAATATGTCATACCAGTCCTTTCTGGCCTGCCAGGTCTCTGTGGATAGGTCTGTTGCCAATCTAATGTTTCTACCATTGTAGGTTACAGATCTCTTCTCCCGAGCTGCTTTCAGGATTTTCTCTTTGTCTCTGAGACTCGTAAGTTTTATTATTAGATATCGGGGTGTTGATCTATTTTTATTGATTTTGAGAGGGGTTCTCTGTGCCTCCTGGATTTTGATGCCTGTTTCCTTCCCCAAATTAGGGAAGTTCTCTGCTATAATTTGCTCCAATATACCCTCTGCCCCTCTCTCTCTTTCTTCTTCTTCTGGGATCCCAATTATTCTAATGTTGTTTTGTCTTATGGTATTGCTTATCTCTTGAATTCAGCCCTCGTAATCCAGTTGTTTATCTCTCTTTTTCTCAGCTTCTTTATTTACCATCATTTGGTCTTCTATATTGTTAATTCTCTCTTCTACCTCATTTATCCTAGCAGTTAGAGCCCCCATTTTTTATTGTACCTCATTAATAGCCCTTTTGATTTCGACTTGGTTAGATTTTAGTTTTTATTTCTCCAGAAAGGGTTTCTCTAATAACTTCCATGTTTTTTTTCAAGCCCAGCTAGTATCTTTAAAATCATCATTCTGAACTCTAGTTCCAACATCGTACTAATGTCCCTATTGAGTAGGTACCTGGCAGTTGGAACTGCCTCTTGTTCTTTTTGTTGAGGTGATTTTTTCCCTCTTGTCATTTTGTCCAGACTCCTCTGGACAAAATAGATGAATGAGAGAACAAAATGCTAACGGTACCAACGTCCTCAGAAAATATACTCTAAACAAATCAGAAAAGACCTGAAACCAGGGGGAAAGAAAGGGAAAGAAAGAAAAAAGAAAAGGAGAAAAAAAAGAAAAAGAAAAAGATAAAAACAGAACAAAACAAAAAAAACGGAATATGATCAAATATGATCAGGCTGGTGCATAGATTGGTGCCACACACTAGATTTTGGGTGTATTTTGGTCTGTTAGAAGAAAAGTGCCTCCCAAAATTTTAAAGAAAGAAAAACTTATATATGTACAAAAATAAGGGTTAATACAATGAAGGGATGGAATATGACTGTAAAGATGAAAATTATAAAAGATTTTATAAAAGGAATTGATAAGATAAGAAGTTGTTTGAAAAAAGAAAGAAGAGGATTAAAAAAAAAAGAAAAAGGGAGAGAATGTGATCAGGCAGGAGACTAGAACAAAGCCATACACTAGAGATTTAGGGTATATTTTGATCTGTTAGAAGAAACTGTATCTCAAAATTTTAAAGAGAGAACAACTTATATATATATGCCAAAAATAAGGGTAACTACTATGAAGGGATAGAATATGACCCAAAAATGAAAAATAAAAATGTTTTTTAAAAAAGGGATTGAGAAGATGTTGATTGAAAAAGGGAAAAAGAAAAATTAAAAAAAAAAAAAGACAGTTAAAAAAAATTAACTTTGAAAGACTAAAGAATCATGGTAAAAAAGCCATGGATTATATGTGCAGTATTCCCCTAGCGCTGGAGTTCTGCCATTCTCATTGATCGGTAAACTTGGTCTTGGTTGGCTGTTCTCGCCGATCTTCTGGGGGAGGGGCCTGTTGCCGTTGACCCAAATGTCTTTGCCGGTCGCGGAATTGCCCCGCCCTTGCCAGTCCAGGCTAAGTAATCTGCTGGGGTTTGCTCTTGGGAGCTTTTGTTCCCTGCGAGCTTTCCGTACAGCTTTGGAGGCGGAGAGTGAAAACGGCGGCCTCCCAGTCTCTGCCCCGGAGGAGCCGAGAACTCGGGGCCCCGCTCCTCAGTGAGCCCCCAGAGAAAAGCCATCAGTCACTCCCGTCTCCTCGGTCTCCAGCCGCACTCCGTGCTCAACCGGCCTGTGACCGCGTGTTTCTCTCTCTGGCACCCGACCCCGGGTGGAGTCTCCAAACCCAGCAGATCCCTGCGGTGCACTCCCGCGCGGCTCCTCCCGGGGGAGGAAGGTGAGTCTCCCCGGATCTGCCGCTTGTCGGGTCCCTGCTGGAGGAGCAGTGGCCCAACTGTGCCGCGGATCACAGTTTATGGCAACCCCGAGCTGAGAGCCCGCGCCTGGGCTCTGTCTCTGCAGCCGGCTTCCCCAATCCGATACGTGGGAGCTCTGCTGCACTCAGGCACCCCCAGTCTTTCTGTGACCCCGAGGGTCCTCAGCCCACACTGTCCCACAAGGGTTCCACCCCCTGCTTAGCCACTGGAGCGCCGTCCCTTAGCGGAGCAGACTTCTCAAAGTTCCGATTTTGTGCTCCGCGGCTCTATCACTTGCCAGAAGCGGTTGACGGAGGCCCCTCCCCCGCCGTCTATCCTCCCGAATATCGCCTCCGATTCACTTTTCCGCATGTCCTACCTATCAGAAAGTGGTCGCTTTTCTGTTCAGAGAGTTGTTGCTATTCTTTTCTTCGATCTCCTGTTGAGTTCGTAGGTGTTCAGAATGGTTTGATCCCTATCCAGGTGAATTCCTGGGACCAGATGAAATCCAGGTCTCCTACTCCTCCACTATCTTGCTCCGCCCCCCTACATCATTAGTTTTTGATGTAGTGTTCAACGATTCATTAGTTGCATATAACACCCAGTGCTTATCACAACACGTGCCCTCCTTAATACCTGTCACTCGGTTATCCCATCCCCCCCCTTCTGTAACCCTCAGTTTGTTTCCCAGAGTCCAGAGTCTCTCCTAGTTTGTCTCCCTCTCTGATTTTTCCCAATTCAGTTTTCCCTCCCTTCCCCTATGATCCTCTGCACTATTCCTTATATTCCACATATGAGCGAAACCATATAATTGTCTTTCTCGGCTTGACTTATTTCACTTAGCATAACCCCCTCCAGTTCCATCCATGTGGATGCAAATGGTAGGTATTCATCCTTTCTTATGGCTGAGTAATATTCCATTGTATATATGTACCACATCTTCTTTATCCATTTGTCTGTTGAAGGGCATCTCAGCTCCTTCCAGAGTTTGGCTATTGTGGACATTGCTGCTATGAACATTGGGGTGCATGTGCCCCTTCTTTTCACTACATCTGTATCTTTGGGGTAAATACCTAGTAGTGCAATTGCTGGGTCATATGGTAGCTCTATTTTTAACTTCCTGAAGAACCTCCATACTGTTTTCCAGAGTGGCTGCACCAGCTTGCATTCTCACCAACAGTGTAAGAGGGTTCCCTTTTCTCCACATCCTCACCAACATTTGTTGTTTCCTGTCTTGTTAATTTTTTGCCATTCTAACTGGTGTAAGGTGGTATATCATTGTGGTTTTGATTTGTATTTCCCTGATGGCTAGTGATATTGAACATTTTTTCATGTGTCTGTTAGGCATTTGTATGTCTTCTTTGGAGAAGTATCTGTTCATGTCTTCTGCCCATTTCTTGACCAGATTATTTGTTTTTTGGGTGTTGAGTGAGAAGTTCTGTATAAAAATTTATAATTTTAATGGGTAATATGTACATTGTTCAACTTAATACTTTCTTGTACTTTTTGGGGTATGATTTTGATATGAGGGCAGCACTTGCTTCATAAGGTGAATTGGAAAGTGTTCCTTTCTCTTTGATTTTTTGAAGATTATGTAGAACTGATATTAATTCTTTAAATATTTGGTAGAATTTTCCAGTGAAAACGTCTGGGCCTGGAGACTTTGGGAGTTTTTAAAATTATGAATTCTATTTCCTCAACAGATATAGGGCTATTGAAATGGTCAATTTCATGTTGGGTGGGTTGTGATAGTGTTTTCAAGGTCCATTTCACCTAAGTTTTCAAATGTATGTGTGTAGAGTTAGTATTCTCCAATGATCCTTTTGATGTCTGCCAAGTCTGAGGTGATATACCCTGTTTCTTTCCTAATATTTGTAATTTTTGTCAATTTTTTTTCTTTGCCAGACTTCCTGGATGATTGTGAATTTTATTGGTTTTTTTTTCAAGGAAAAAGCTTTTTGATTTTTTGATTTTTCTCTATGGCTTCTCTGTTTTCAGTTTCATGGATTTCTGTTCTCATCTTTACTATTTCCTTACTTCTGTTTACTTTGGCTTTATTTTGTCCCACTTTTCCTAGATTCCTGAGGTGGGATTATTGATAATCTACCATTTTCTACAATAAAAAGCTTGAATGTAAAGGACATTTGGCATTACCTACCTTCCTACAGCAAATACAATCAATCCCACAGTAATTTTATGTTTTTCATAATACTCTTCCAATACTTCTTCATTGAAAGTGCCATCCCATACAACTGGAGCTGACCAGCTGGTGGTCGACAGGTTCATGTATTCACTGTAAGAAAGACATAAGAATTATGAACAAGATATCTTTTAATAAAACTGCAATAGATGTTACTAATGTATAAAGCCCGTGTCTGGTTGCAGCATTTCCTTACTCCTAATTCGAAGCTTTGATGGTTATGATAAACTGGAGAAACAGCTTCTCAGAAATGGCCAGATCATTACAAAAGTACATTATAAATTAGTTATACTGTGATTCCAAGATCTTTGAGGACAGTTAAAATGTCACCCAAAGTTTAAAATAGCAATATCTCCTGTATTTGGACAAAATCTCCTGGTCTTAGGCTTTTTGACATTAATTATTTTCAGAGACCATATTTTGAAAAATGACCTTTCCAGTTTCATACTCTAAAATGCTGCCAGGCTAATGTTACTGCATAGTGTCAGAAACAACTTTGTCAAAACTCTGGAAGGTAGCCAAAGTTTGGAGTTTTAGAGCAATCAAGCAAAAGTTAAATCAGGAAAAGGATGACAACACAATAGAAGAAGGAAAGCTTTGTGATATTTTAACTTAGCCTTACACCAACTCCCTGCCAGTTTGGGAGTGGTATTGAAAACAGCAAACCATGTTCTCATTGTGAGTACCTACTTCTGGAGGAGAAGAGTGGATCTAACTCCGAAGGAATTGTGTTTGTTCATTTGGACATGAGAGTTCCTCAAAGGACTGGACTGCTAGTGCTTTCCTTTGTTTCGCTTAACTCAGAACTCTCTCAGAATGGAAAAGTGGGTAAGTGGGGGGCAGTCCTTGAAAACATTTTAAAAAGGAACAAGCCCCTGCCACCTGAGGCAAGAAATTAACAGTTGGAATAAACACTAGATGTGCTGAAAGCCTGGGAAGAAAAGTTTGGAAGAGAGTTCTTTGAAAAGTAAAGGCTTTGATAAGATCCTATGTATAACAAGGAATTAGGAAATCCATGCACATGTTCAGGGCAGGTTACGTGCTGTGAAAAGATCCCTGAAGATCCTAAGCTTTCACCTCTGGATGATATTTAGACTCAGTGCAAGCAGGAAGTGAAGTCTAAGGCAGAGTTGTAAATAGCTGGGCTGTGTTGAAGGAGAGCCCAAACACAGAACCAATCTTCAAAGACTGTAAGAGGGTTCTTTTCTTTCTTTTTCTTCTTTCCTTTTCTCTTTTCTTTTCTTTCCTCTTTTCCTTCCTTTTCTTTTCTTCTTCTTCCCCTTCTCCTCTTCCTCCTTCTCTTCATCTTCTCCTTCTTCTCCAGTAACCCCCCAACCACCACCATCACCACCACTCTAGCTCTAGTCATTTAAGGATATCTCTGTCAAACCACTAGCTGACCACAAGCTAAAGGAACAGAGACCTCGCAGACCAAACAAGACAAAGAATACGGTCTTTAAAAATAGTCTGGAAAAGTCACTAAACAGACAAACAACTCTAGGAGGTGAGAGCATCTGACTTCCAAAGTGATCACACTATAATATACAAAATTCCTAGTTTTCAACTAAAAATGATGATGCATGCAAAGAAACAAGAATGTATGGGGCGCCTGGGTGGCTCAGTTGGTTAAGCGGCTGCCTTCAGCTCAGGTCATGGTCCCGGAGTCCCGGGATTGAGTCCCACATTGGGCTCCCAGCTCGGCGGGGAGCCTGCTTCTCCCTCTGACCCTATCCCCTCTCATGCTGTTTCTCTCTCTCTCTCAAATAAATAAATAAATAAAATCTTTAAAAAAAGAAACAAGAATGTATGGTCCGTTCAGAGGGAAACTGTCCCTAGGGAAGCCCAGACATTAGGCTTACTAAAACAAGACTTTAAACCAACTATTTTAAATGTGCTGAAAAAGCCAAAGAAAACTGTGGACAAAGAACTAAAGGAAACCAGGAGAACAATAGCTTAACAAATAGAGAATGTGAATAAAGAGATAGAAATTATAAAAAGGAACCAAATAGAAATTCTGGAGCTAAGAAGTATAATAGCTGAAAAAAAAAAAAACAAAAACAAAACTTGCCCTAAGATTTCAACAGCAGATTTGAACAGGCAGAAGAAAGAATCAGATACACACAGAACATTTTAGCCAACAATGGAATACATATTCTTCTCAAATACACATGGGACATTTTCCAGGATGGTCATATGTTAAGCCATAAAGCAAATCTCAATAAACTTAAGATGGCCGGAAACATGCAAACTATCTTGTTCATTGACAATGGAATGAAATCAATAACAAGAAAATTTGGAAAGTTCACAAATATGTGGAAATTGAACAACACACTCTTAAACAACCAAAGGGTCAAGAAAAAAATCACAAAGGGAATGAAAAAATACATTGAGATGAATAAAAATGAAAATAAAACATACCAAAACTTATGGGATGCAGTGAAAAGCAATACTCAGAAGGAAATGTATAGCTGTAAACATCTATATTAAAAAAGAAGAAAGATATTATATAATAACCTAACCTTCCACCTTAAGGAACTAGAAAAAAATAGCAAACTAAACCCAAAGCAAGCAGAGGAACAGAGAATAAAGACTGGAGCAGAGACAACTGACATAGAGGAAGAGGAAAAAAATGATAAAATTAATGAAGCCAAAAGTTGGTTCTTTGAAAATATCAACAAAATTGACAAATCTTTTTTTGAAGATTTTATTTATTTGTTTCAGAGAGAGAGAATGGACGAGCAAAGGGAGTGGCAGGCAGGGGGAGAGGCAGGTAGAGGAAGAAGCAGGCTCCCTGCTGAGCAAGGAGCCTGATGCAAAAAAAAAAAAAAAAAAGAAAGAAAAAGAAATGCAGTGGGAGTTGAATTTTATCAGTAGTTTATTTGGAATCTGTATAAATGATTATATGGTTTTCTTCTTTGTTCAACTCTTGGGATGAATCATCATCCTGAGTTACAAGGATATGCCTTACTTGTTAGTGGGATCCTGTGCCAGTTATTAAGCTAGCATCTTTCATAGCTAAACCCACCCCACTATACTCGGCTTTATTGTGCTGAGCTGGGACTCTGCGAGCCACAGTGGGCACCCTATGAGGCTCTGCTAATAGAAGGCACTGGAGGAAAATTACAAGCCTGGAGGAAGAAGGAACTTGCTCTTTCCTGTTTCCAGTGGGCTCCTTGCCTTCCTCCTGTTCCCTCAAATCCCACACCACCATATTAGCAGTTCCTTCCCAGACCAGCAGTTGAATCTAGATTTCAGCTTTTCCAACACTTGCAGACCCAGCCTCATGGTGCCCTTCCCTAGAGGGCTGGTTCTCTGTCCCAAGAGGCCTTTCAAGAGCTCGGAGATACTAGCACAGTGGAGTGCGTGAGTTTAAGCTCAAGTTACCTAGTTAACAACTTTATGCTAGTTAACAGTTCTTTGTATTAAATTCTCTCTTAAAATAATCTGCGTGCTTTCTGTGTCCTGATTAGATCTGATAAAAGTTAGGATATCATGGAAGGATGAGTCACAGACCATTATCCAATCATGATCTTAACTGGACATCTCCTTGCAAAGTTATTTAGGACAAGTCCTGAAACCCTGCAGCACCAGGGAGAAAGACAGGTGGGTGTAGTAAGAAGAGGGAGGCAGAGAGGCCAGAGGAAAGCCACCATATTAAAGTGAGAAGTGCACAGATGGCCCATCTATCTGATTTGGGCTTTGGTTCCCTCATTGGTGAAATGAGGAGAATCAACCAAAAGATCTCAGATATACCCTTCACACTTTGACCTGCTATTTTAGGGCCTTTGGGTTTCTGTCATTAGGGCCTTTGGGTTTCTGTCATTCCACACTCTTATTTATGGAGGATGTAGGCCCTAATGTCCATTCCCAATGCATCTTGGCCACTGCTTATTTTTTAAAATGTAATCAAAGATCCATCTGCCATCCAACAGTTGGAATGCCATTTGGAGTATTGTTGCCATCTGTTAACTTCTGAACAATCTATGGATCAATCTCACATGTGTTTGATTTGGAATTCTTACCTGGGAGAAAACCAGTCTGATAGCTCTAATTCTTTTGATTGAGTATCCACAAACCTATCAGGAGGAATAATGCAAAGAATCACACTGTATCTATTTGAGTTTGAGGTAACTGAGTGTCTACCAAATCCTGGGCTATGTTATAATATGATGTAAAGTGCAAGATAAGCGTGAAGCAGTATGAAAACCAATGATGAACTTTGATGGGAGTGGCATGGAAAATCATGATTTCTTACCTCGACTTAACAGTCTCTGGGCTGCCCAGAAACCTTTATGTGTTTCCACAATGTTCATTCTCCTTCTTCTCATTGATAGAGAAATAGCTGTCATCACATGAAAGCTCCCTCAATCTTCTGCCACCTTGCCTCCAAATTTATCTTGAGCACTGATTTTCCCCCCTTTTATTGCAACGGAATTATAACCCTACTTTCTGGCCTTAAATATCCTATCTGCTCAGGAGCCTTGGTTTGAAGGGTTTCGCCTAGGCTTTCTATTTGATCAGTTAACTTGCGTGCAGGCATTTTCCTGTGGCTTCAGATTTGTATGTGCAGCTAGACTTCTCCCAGGAATTTAAGACCCAGACATCCAATAGTGTTCTGAAGTCTTCTACTTGAAGTTTGCACCAATGCCACAAGATCAAGATGTTTAATGTGAAAATCATCCTGTCTTCCCCAAAGTAGGTCCCCTTCATATGTTGCCTTATCACTTGGATTGGCAAGGCAGAAGTATGAGCCTCCATATTCCCATCCCCCGTAATTAACACTGTGATCCCCTCTGCCTGTCCTTGCACTGGCCTTTTTCAACCCATTCTCCATATGTCCACTGTGCTGCCACTGTCATGTTTCTGAAGCTCCAGTGTTCCCATATCATTATTCTGTTTAACAGGGTCCGGTGGCTTCCCATTGTCCTGAGGATCACATCTACATTCCGTATATGGCCATGACATTCTGCGTGATCTGACCCTTCACACTGTTTCAGCCACGTCTCCTACCCAGCCCCACAGTGACAGTTTTCCAGACTCACTTGCCTCTTTAAATTTCCTTAAACACGCCACAACTTCAACCAGTTAATTCCCACATAGCCTTTAGGTCTCGTGTTAAATATCCCTACTTAAGGGAAGTATACTCTAACCTGCTGGATGAGGTTAGATTCCCTTCATTAATAGCTAATACTTATGGAATACTTTCCTAAGTATTATCTAATTTAATCCACCTCGGGGCACCTGGGTGGCTCAGTCGTTAAGCGTCTGCCTTCGGCTCAGGTCATGATCCCAGGGTCCTGGGATCGAGCCCCGCATTGGGCTCCCTGCTCAGCGGGAAGCCTGCTTCTCCCTCTCCCACTCCCCCTGCTTGTGTTCCCTCTCTTGCTGTGTCTCTCTCTGTCAAATAAATAAATAAATAAATAAATAAATAAATAAATAAATAAATAAATAATAATTTAATCCACCTCTATGAGATAGGTATTGTTGTCATTATTATTATCCTCATTTTACTAGATAAGGAAATTGAGGCACAAAGAGTTTTTATTATCTTGTCTGTAGTCACACAGCAAGTGGAAAGACAAATAGTTGGGCCTGCGTCCTTACTTCCTCCTTGCTATACGCTCTAATGGCCCCCTAGCTAGCTTATCTTTGGAGAGTTGATCCTGGGCTGAGTTCAGGAGGGGACTGGGCAGCTGTGGAGCTGAGCTGTATGTCATGAGTGAGCACTGCAGTGTCCAGGGTGTGACTAAGACCATGGCCTTCTACATAGGCACCTGCCTCATTGACAGCAAAGCCTTTGGATGCTGAATTAGTGTGTTAAGGCCATATGTGTAAGGCCTGATGCTAAGGAGAGCTAATATTAATGATAGAGCAATTGTTAGATTGTGTTGCATTGTGTACATTTTACCAGGAAACATATTAAATCTTTCTTTCTCCCAGCCTCTGCTGCAGCAGGCTTCCCTTGCATGTTCCCCCCTTTGTCTAGGGGTTTTCCTCTTGTTTTCAGGTGGTTGAGAGTTACTGTCCCCTGTTAGCCATGGCTCTGTGGAGGGGAAACATACCCTGCCCATGAAAACCATCTTACTGTATTATTTTCATGCACAGAGCAGCTCACCCACATATGGAGTCACAGTCCTGCTGAGAGTGTTGTGCACTATGGACCCACCAGAGACATAAGGCTCTTCCACACAACAAGCATCAGAAAGAAAGTTTCTTTTACTTCACTATGTGGGTTCCCATGACTGCAGGAAGAAACTGAAGAACATGTTATGATTTCGGGCCTTGCACAATCTTTAAGGAAGTTTTCCTCTCTGCGTACGTTCTGATAGTATGATTTTGTAGGTGGCTTGTGGTTAATAACAATCTCCTGAATCTTTTAACCAAAACTTTACTCCTGTGTGATTTCCCAGAGCTTTAAAAGACCCAAGATTCCTGGAAGCTGGGTTCTGGCTCCCATCACACGTTTCCCCTAACCACTTCTCACTCCTAGTACTCCTAGTCCTCTGACCTTACACAAGCATCTCCAACAAATGTTTGTAAAATTACTTTGGTTTACCTGCCTGCAGGAGCCAAGGACTTGCAGGTACCCCACTGCCCTCCAACAGGTTTTGTCCTCAAAGAAGAGGTCATAGCATATTTGTAAATAAGACTTACCAGCACCGGTGTATCTTCTGTAGTTTCTTTGTGCTTAAGATAGACAAAAATAATCATATTACTTTTAAACTTATACAAAGGGTTTCCACATTTAATTTTTTTGAAGATTTTATTTATTTATTTGAGAGAGAGAGAGCACAGAGGGATAGCAGCTCGAACAGACTAAGACACATATTGTGTGCCAACATTATTGGTTGTAGAGAGATACAGTAATGACCATAATAAAAAAAAAATTACTGCAGTTAAGGACTTCATATGCTATATCTTAAAAAAAGGAAACCTAATTATTTGAGCTACAAATGAAAGAAGAACTAACTTAATATCATTGAAACAATGGAATTTGCTAATTGCCAATGAATTCTTTCTACTTGTGTAACTATGTGGAGGGCAGATACCATACATAGTGCCGGAAGTCACCAATATTAGGGATGTTTCTTAAAGATGCCACCTATTTAAAAATGGCAGTTTCTCTAACATTTGCTAACTGCCATAATTACATGGTCACTATCTTGGTAGCTTAACATTACTTCTCCTCACACATAGGAGCCTACCAAAATTATGTTTAGCTTTGATCACATTAGAAACAAAGAACTTTTATGCTGAAGGTTATGCTTATGCTGATATATTTGAATGCCATCTGGATATTTCTGGGTATATTGGATTGATACATTTGGATGCTTATTTATTCAGGGGGTTAGCCTATCACCTTTCTGACAAACTAGATCCTTACCAAACTCCAGAATAAAATATTCATTAATTTTTAAAAATTACCTGAAATGATACTGTCTGTGCAAAGCCCATAGAAACAATAAAAATAATAACAGTTGAATTATTTTTCTTCCATATTTCATCCTTTCCTGAGAGGAAAAAGAAACAGATAAAAGTAGATTAAATACAGCACAATGGTACACGATGTATACAGAGTAAGCTGTGTTGAATTGTGATTCTCCGTGACTTAAACCAGCTGATTTAATAGATATTGGCTAGGATTTGAGGACATCTGGTCCTTGGATGTCTCTCTATATGAAAATAGAATTGAGTCTGTGGAGGCACTTTTTGTGGGAGCTAGCTAGGACATTAGCTGGTCTAAGCTGGCCTTGATGCAAGAGATTTTATAACCTTCATTTGTGTTTTCTAGAGTGCACAGGGCTTTTCCTACAGAAAATCAAAATACAAATGCCACTTCCCGGCCTAACTTACAGGGTGGGGTGTCAGAGAAAAGAGATAATTGTGAAAATACTTACTTGGACTTTAAGGAGGGGTATAGTTGTGAAGGAACTTATTTTTAATGAATTAGTATTATGAAGTTGATCATTCCAAGATAGGTGATAGGACCAATAACAGCATAAAATAGATGCTCTTCCTCAAAAGTATTTGAATATAAAATTGATTCCAAGTATGGGCTAGAGGCTGAACTATAATTTTTAGATTATTTGTACTTTGACCTTGGAATTTTGCCATGAAGTTTATAAAGCTCCTTTGTGATACTCAGTCTATGCACTTACGAAATTGTGTGCAGAAAAGGAATTGAATGTGGCTTAGTTTGGTTGAAATTAAGGACAAACTCTTACCTTTTGTTTTCCTAAGATCACATAGGACTTTTATGTAGTTTCTTCCTTAGAGACTTAACATTTACAGTATGGTGGTTTGAGAAGGCATGTGGAAAATCTCAAGTGGGCAGTTTTCAAGCAGGACATTCTGAGACCTTTGAAAAATCCTGAATCAGATAACCTGGTATTGGTTCTACGGCACTACCCAGTTTGCCTGTTTATTATTTCAGTCTTCTGGGAATGATGATGTCATCAGATTCTCTTTTGATGATGAAAGAATTAGATACTTGCAATCATAACAATTCATATGCCAGTAGCTTCTCTTTGTCATTACCAAGGGACTAGATTTTGTTCCATTTAGGGGAAAAAAACAGGATCCTTGAAGTTCTTTTCCTTACTTGGGATTTTTTTTATAATACATTTTTAATTGAAGTACAATTTACATGAAGTAAAACACATGCAATTTAAGTGTATAGCTCATTGGGTTTTTTACACATGTACATGTCTATGTAAATACCACTTCAATTAAGATTCAGGATGTCTCCATGACCCCAGTAACTTTTTTCTTGTGCCCCTTTGAGTCACTACTCTCTCCCATCCAGGAAACCGGTGTTCTGATTTCTATTACCATAGCGGAGTTATTCCTGCTGTAGAACTTCATATAAGTAGAATTGCATGGCATGTATTCTTTGCATTTGGGTTTTTTTTTTTTTTCCACTCAAAGTTTTGGAACTCACCTATGTTGTGTGTATCTGACACATACCAAAAGCTAATTCAAAATGAATTATAGATGTAAGCATAAAAGCTAAAGCCACAAGCTTTTAGAGAAAAACATAGGATATCTTTCTAACCTGGGCATAGATAAAGGTCCCTTAGAAAGTGACAGAAAACAACAACTAAAAAAATGATAAATTATACTTTATTATAATTAGAAAACTTTTGCTCATTGAAAGACACCATTAAGAAATTAATAATTAAGCCATTACTACTCACTACCATACATGATCCATACAGGAAATAAAATCTATTATTAATGTTAGAAGTTTTCTGTTGATCTCCATTCTTCCTAGAAGAAAAAATGGGGATGGTAAAGAAAGATAATTAAATTAATACAGAATTAGAATGTTTTGAGTCATAGGAAAGTAGATCATACCAGACTAATGCTCCCATAGATGACAGTCATAAGTCCTGGAAGGGAAAATAAAATAAAAATTAAATTAAATTATTTGAAGGCAAAAGAGATGGAACAAAACTAGTTGATCCTTGAAAGGAAGGAAGTGTATTGGGTAAAATTTACATTTATACAACTTTTCATCTGAGGTTACCTCCCAATTCACACAGAGTTGGGTGGCTAGAACTCACAGAGAAAGACGTGAGCGGTCAGAGGATGAAATTCATACATGTAAAGGAGGCTAAAAAATAATATAGAAAACAGAAAGAGGAAAACACAGAATGGGGTACCCCAAAATCTGCATAGAAACTCTGACTTAAACCCTGGAGGACAACTAAACTGTCCATGCTTAGGAAAAACTGCAGTTTCCCTAGGAAATAGCAACATCTGAAATTGAGCAATTTCCGCCAATGCTCCCTGCAGGATAAATGGAGTTTGGAATTTGAGTCCAGCCCAGTTAACTATCTGTCCAAACAAAAATCAACACTCTTTAGAGGAAAATAACAGAATCCAGAGTCTCTACATGTCATCTATAATGTGAGGTATACATTTTGGAAAATTCCTAGGCATGCAAAGAAACAGGAATATGTGCCCCATACTGAAGAGAACAAGACCCCAATATAAATCAGATGTTCAAAGTGGTAACCAAGGACTTTAAAGGAACTATTATAAAAATGTTTGAGGATTTAATGGAAAACTTGGTCAAAACAAATGAACAGAGGAAAGCTGTTTAAAAATGGACATTCTAGAACTTTGAAAGTACTGTATTTGAAATGAGGATGTTAGTGGATGGGCTTACAAATGGATTGTATACTCTAGAAGAAAAGGTCAGTGAAATGAAGGATAGATCAATGTTAATCATCTTATGTGAAAAAGAGAGGAAATGAAAATCCATTTACATTTAAACTGCAATCAGAGGCGCCTGGGTGGCTCAGTCGTTAAGCGTCTGCCTTCGGCTCAGGTCATGATCCCAGGGTCCTGGGATCGAGCCCCACATTGGGCTCCCTGCTCTACGGGAAGCCTGCTTCTCCCTCTCCCACCCCCCCGCTTGTGTTCCTGCTCTCTCTATCTCTCTCTCTGTGTCAAGTAGATAAATAAAATCTTTAAAAAAAAAATTTTTTTTAACTGCAATCAGAAGCCACCTTAGGGGCGCCTGGGTGGCTCAGTCGTTAAGCATCTGCCTTCAGCTCAGGTCATGATCCTAGGGTCTTGGGATCGAGCCCCGCATTGGGCTCCCTGCTCAGCAGGAAGCCTGCTTCTCCCTCTCCCACTCCCCCTGCTTGTGTTCCCTCTCTTGCTGAGTCTCTCTCTGTCAAATAAATAAATAAAATCTTAAAAAAAAAAAAAAAAGAAGAAGCCACCTTAGCCACCCACATTCAGAAGTTTTCACACTCTGTCATTATGACAGTCTCTCCAAATTGGGGGCATTCCAGAGGAGGGGAAAGAGCGGGAAGCCTGGGGGTACACTGTCCTCTGGTTGGACAAATAAGATCATAAGGCATGAACAGGCATAATAATATTGAAATAATAACATTGAAAGCCCATCTACTCTCAGGAAGTGTTTGAGACAGCTTACTATTTTTTTTTTTAAAGATTTTATTTATATATTTGACAGAGAGAGATAGTGAGAGCAGGAACACAAGCAGGGGGAGTGGGAGAGGGAGAAGCAGGCTTCCCGCCGAGCAGGGAGCCCGATGCGGGGCTCAATCCCAGGACCCTGGGATCGTGACCTGAGCCGAAGGCAGACGCTTAACGACTGAGCCACCCAGGCGCCCCGAGACAGCTTACTATTAAGAAGGTGTGGTTACAGTAAACAGGGAAACAGCACAAGAATTTTTTTTTTTTTAAAGGGAACAGAAAAAACATTTATTTAGTCACTTAGGTAGGTGTTTTCCATGACCTTGAACATCCTAGCCACTTCATAAGAATAAAGGTTTAGCCTTTATGTAATTATTGTAAGGAGGGACTTACTTCTATCATTTTGCTATTTGTTTTCTATATGCCTTATAGCCTTTTGTTGTTGTTGTTCTTCATTTTCTGCATTACTGTCTTCTTTTGTGTTTAGTTTATTTTTTGTAATGAAATATTTAAATTCTTTTTGCATTTCCTTTTGTGTATATTCTGTAGCTATTTTCTTTGTGGTTATAGTGGGGATTGCAGTGAACATACTGAAATTATAATACTCAAATTAGAATTGATACCATCTTGAACTTCAATAACATACCAAAACTCTGTTCCTTTACACCTCTGTCCCCATTCTTTGTGGTTGTTGATGTCATGAAATTACATCTTTATACGTGGTATATCCAAAAAACATGAACTAGTAATTCTTTTAAATGCATTAGCCTCTTAAATTATGTAGAAAACAAAATTTGAAGTTATAATACTAGCTTTTAGACTAGTAATTTTAAAAAGTGTATTAGTCTCTTTAGTAACATAGGAAGCAAAAACTAGAGTTACAAACCATTGTTACAATACTAGTTTTTATAATTGCCCATGTATTTACTTTTATGGATATCTTTATTTTTCCGTATGTCTTTGAGTTACTGTCTAGTGTCCTTTCTTTTTTTTTTTTTAAAGATTTTATTTATTTATTTGACAGAGAGAGACACAGCGAGAGAGGGAACACAAGCAGGGGGAGCGGGAGAGAGAGAAGCAGGCTTCCCACTGAGCAGGGAGCCCGATGCGGGGCTCGATCCCAAGACCCTGGGATCATGACCTGAGCGGAAGGCAGACGCTTAACCGACTGAGCCACCCAGGTGCCCCTGTCTAGTGTCCTTTCATTTCACCCTGCAAGACTCCCTTCTGACTTCCAAAGTTTCTGACAAGAAATCTGCCAGTAATCTTATGGAAGATCCCTTGTATGTGATGAGTCCTTTCTCTTTTGCTGTTCTCAAGATTCTCTTTGTCTTTATCTTTGTTTTTCAAAAGTTTGATTATAATGTATCTCAATGTGTGTCTTTTTCAGTTCATCTTACTTGGAGTTGATTGAACTTCCTGGATGTCTACATTCATCTCTCTCATCAAACTTGGGATGTTTTTGGCATTATCTCTTCACATATTCTCTCCCTCGTCTCCTTCTGGGATGCCCCCAATGTGTATGTTGCTCCACTTGATGGTGTCCCATGTCTCTTAGGCTGTGTTCACTTTTCTTCAGTCTTTTTAATTTCTGGTCCTCAAACTCCATGATATTTATTGTCCTATATCTTCCAGGTCACTGACTCTTCCTTTCACTTGCTCAAAAACTCCATGATATTTATTGTCCTATATCTTCCAGGTCACTGACTCTTCCTTTCACTTGCTCAAATCTGCCTTTGAGTCCCTCTAATGAATTTTTCATTTCAGGTATTGTAATTTTCAACTCCAGAATTTCTTTTTGGTTTCTCTTTCGGTTTTTTCTCTCTTTGATTGTTACTTCCATTTTGTTCATACATCATTTTCTTGACTTTCCCCATGTCTTCTTTTAGGTCTTTGAGCATCGTTAACAGTTGCCTTTGTCTAGTATATCTGCCATCAGGCCTTTTTCAGGAAGTTTCTGTTTATTTTTCCTTTGAATGAGCCATACTTTAATGTTTCTTTGTATGCCTTGTGATTTTTTTGTTGTTGTTGAAAACTGGACATTTAAATCTAATACTGGGATAAGTCTGGAAGTCAGATTATCCTTTTTCCCCAGGGTTAACTGTTTTTGTTATTGTTTTCATTTATTGTTTTTGCTTTTTTGATTATTGTAGGCTGTCTTTGAGCCAAGGATCAGCGTAAGGTGTAAATTTAAGGCCTTCTGAGGTCTTTTCTAAGCCTTTCCCTGGGCATGCATGGTCACTTAATAATTTTCCTGTATATGTAGTCATTATTGAATCTCCCACTCTGGCTCCCAAAAGAGGAAAAAAGAAAAATGAAAAGAGAGAAAAGGAGTGCTGGCCCTTTAAATCCTCGGGCAGTCACTTCAACTGAAGGGGGAGGGGCTTGCAACAGTGGGGTAGGTGCAGCCACTATAGCTGCCCGCCTCTGTCTGCATCTCTGTGATCATAAGCAGCAATTCGTGGTCAGAGCACAGGCCCCTGATATGTGGAGGACAGGGTCCCTTTTGCCCATTCTGGCTCCCGCAAGCTGCCAGGAACATGTACACCGTAGCCTGCCACATGGCTGGAGGTGGAGAAGGGGTGGCTGCTACTGTGCTAAGAGCTGAAATTGACCAAAAGTAACCTTAGTGTACCATCCAAGCCCTCCCTAGGAAGTGGCTCAGGAGTTCCAAAATAGTTACGTCAGACAGATTCTGCCAGTGCAATTGTTGTCTAGGTGGGGAGACAGATTTCTGGTGCTTCCTAGTCCACCATATTCCGGAATCCTCTCTACCTGGGAAGCTTTTTTTTTTTATGTGATGTTAATCACCATACATTACATCATTAGTTTTTGATGTAGTGATCCATGATTCATTGTTTGCGTATAACACCCAGTGCTCCATGCAGAATGTGCCCTCCTTAATACCCATCACCAGGCTAACCCATCCCCCCACCCCCCTCCCCTCTAGAACCCTCAGTTTGTTTTTCAGAGTCCATCATCTCTCATGGTTCATCTACCCCTCCAGTTTCCCCCCCTTCATTCTTCCCCTCTTGCTACCTTCTTCTTCTTTTTTTTTTTTCCTTAACGTATATTGCATTATTTGTTTCAGAGGTACAGATCTGAGATTCAACAGTCTTGCACAATTCACAGCGCTTACCAGAGCACATACCCTCCCCAGTGTCTATCACCCAGTCACCCCATCCCTCCCACCCCACCCCCCACTCCAGCAACCCTCAGTTTCTTTTTCAGAGTCCATCGTCTCTCATGGTTCGTCTACCCCTCCGATTTCCCCCCGCTTCATTCTTCCCCTCCTGCTATCTTCTTTTTTTTTTTTTAACATATAATGTATTATTTGTTTCAGAGGTACAGATCTGTGATTGAGCAGTCTTACACAATTCACAGCGCTCACCATAGCACATACCCTCCCCAATGTCTATCACCCAGCCACCCTATCCCTCCCAACCCCACCACTCCAGCAACCCTCAGTTTGTTTCCTGAGATTAAGAAGCTTTTAAAAGTCCTAGTGCCCATCCAATTGAATCAGAATCTGTGGGGTCAGAACCAGGCATCAATATTAGCTCCCCAGGTAATTCTAGGATGCAGAGAACCAGGGCTTTATACCCCCTACATCTAAGAGAGAGGCATAACTCCTATGGGCTACTTTGGATTTTGGAGGCAGTGCCCCACACATGTTGCCTCCCATTTGCCTGATAATATAAACAAAAGCAGTGACCTTCAGTGGGATCCTGGACAAGAGAAAGCTCCCCAGCTCGTCCAGCTTGCAGGCCAGTTGCCCTGACACTGGACTCTTATGACCAGTCCTATCTTACATAGTTGAGAGAATCCACAGTAGAATGGGATGATGGATAGACTGTGCCTAGCCCTGATAGGAAACCTACAGCAGAGGCCCACTGAGTTCCAGAGTAAGGAAATGCCTCTCGAGCAGATAACCATCATTTCCTTCTTTTAAACAAGTGTTGCTATAACTTTTTCCCTCTTCCTTCCTTGTGTCTCACCCCTGACTCTAGTGTGTTTCAGGTGTGAGCTAAGCTTACCATTTATTTTATAGATTGCCGAATAGTCAGATGGGTTCTCTAAGGAACCAAAGGAGACATAGTTATTATCTGGAGAAAGGACTCTGAGAAGCCCAGCCTTCTGATGTTATCTGTGGATTCTGCAGTCTGTTTTTAGGAGAGGGGGCTGTGCTAGGGTAATGCCTCATGTTTTTGGATCATGGTAGCAGGGAATATTTTAGATATGTGGGAAGAAGTGATTGACAGCTAGACAGCTGTAAGTGGCGTGCAATAGACACTGTGAGAGGTATCTACCCAGCTCACAATACGTCCTCCTCTGAGAACTGCCCCGCAGTGTAATCCATCCTCTGGTAAGCCTGCCCTGTGGCACAGTGGCAGGGAGCAGGAGTGGATACTGTGCTGTGTGTGTTTTCTTTTCCAGGAATTTGAAAGTTTTGAAGGAAGAAACCCTGAGTCCAGGGGTGCCTGGGTGGCTCAGTTGTTAAGCGTCTGCCTTCGGCTCGGGTCATGATCCCAGGTCCTGGAATCGAGCCCCACATCGGGCTCCCTGCTCCGTGGGAAGCCTTCTTCTCCGTCTTCCACTCCCCCTGCTGTTTTCCCCCTCTCGCTGTGTCTCTGTCAAATAAATAAATAAAATCTTAAAAAAAAAAAAAAAAAGGGCGCCTGGGTGGCTCAGTCGTTAAGCATCTGCCTTCAGCTCAGGTCATGATCCCAGGGTCCTGGGATAGGGTCCCACGTCGGGCTCTCTGCTCAGTGGGAAGCCTGCTTCTCCCTCTCCCACTCCCCCTGCTTGTGTTCCTGCTCTCACTATCTCTCTCTGTGTGTCAAATAAATAAATAAATAAAATCTTAGGAAAAAAAAAAAGAAACCCTGAGTCTGGAAATAGTTGGGGCTGAGCCATACTGACAGACCCGTAGGGAAAGTTGACAATTTTTAGCTGTTGAAGCCCTTAGAACTTCCCTGGCTCCTGCTCATGTCCTGGCTATAGTGATGTGCTGGAAAATTTTTACACAACCAACTCCTAAAAAAGAAAAATGGAAAAGGAAAGGGAAAAGAGCCCTGATTTCCAGGGTTTGCTGATTCCCATGGTGTCAGTACTCCCAGCGTGGCCCGTATCAAGCTACCATGGTGAAGTCCCTGCACAGGGAGTTGGGAAACAAGCAGGCATAAACCAGCTTCAGTATACTACTGTCTGGTTATCAACTCTCTCTTGTATTCAGTGGAACTTTCCATCCCAAAAAATAGCCTCCCAAAAATCTCCCTTTCAGATTTAGACAGCTCAAGGGGGATGCCTGTTCCTTGCAATCAAAATATTTTTTAAAAGATTTTATTTATTTATTTGAGAGAGAGAGCATGTGCATTAGCCGGAGGGGGTGGGGGCAGAGGCAGAAGGACAAGCAGACTCCCTGCTGAGCACAGAGCCTGATACAGGGCTTGACCCCAGGACCCCAAGATAATACCCTGAGCCTAAATCAGACACCCAACCAACTGAGCCACCCTGGCACCCCAGCAATCAAAATATTTGTAACTAAAATACCTAGCTAGCATAACCACGTTTTATTCTGAACAGTTACAGTCAGCTCACTAAAAGTATGTTCTAACTTTGGCTGATTTTTCACAGCCACATTCTTTAGATACTTATAGCTATTTGCATTTATTCATATCTATTTCTACAAATGTGTGGTCTTTACCAGATCCAGAGAGGAATGTTTTTAATCACTGCAGTTGCTTTGGAGAAGTATAATCTTTGGAAACCCCTGCCCTCTAGTGTCCAGTATAGGGAACTACTTCTGTTTTAGCTGTGAATGTTCCAGGAGTAAGAGGTGAGTTTAAGGCTCTTGATTCCCATCAGGGACTCTCCCTAGGGGATAGGCCACTGGGTATTACTCATGTTGACTCCCCAGTGTTTCTTCCTTAATGAAGTCCAAAGGAACTTTACACCACGGTTTCTCAACCTCATCACTCTTGACATTTTGAGCCAGATCATTATTTTGGGGGCTGTCCTGTGCATTGTAGGATGTTTACCTGCATCCTTGGCCTCTACCCACTAGATGTGAGTAGCATCCCCCGCCTCCCAGCTGTGACAGCCAACAATATCTTCAGACATTGCCAAATGTCCCTGGGGTCAGGGAGGGGGGCGGGGGGTGTGGTGCAAAGTCATCCTGGTTGAGAACCACTGCTCCGCACTGATGAAGCCAATTGGTCCCTGCATCACTGACCTTAAGCAGCACTAAACCCAGTAGGTTATGGCACCAGGTTAGAGCCCGAAGCCCAGGCTGCAATTCCTAAGTCCTTATGCTGTGTACTACATACAGGAGGAAATATTCCAGGTGCCAGATATGAAAGTATCCGCTCTGTGGTAGGACAGAGTCCACAATCAAAATTTAAAAATTTTAAATGGAAAACAGTTACTTCTTAAGTATGATGGGAGTGGATGTGATCATTCGTTCATTCATTCGTTCAGTAGGTATGAGTTAAGCAGTGCCTCTGAGATGTAGTGGGGGCCTGGGACTGATGCAAAGGCAGACTGTGGACCTGCCTTTCAGCTACAATTCTAGAAGGGTTCAATGGGGATATTTTTCAGTTATAAGAGAAAGCCCATTTCCAACTGACTTAATAATGGGACTCTTAATTTGAAAAGCCCACAGGCAGTGCAGGCTTCCGTGACTCAGGCTTGTCATCAAGAACAGTATTTCCTTCAGCATCCCTGTTCCATCCTAAGGCTGACCTTCCCATGGTCAAGCTCCTAATACTACATGCTTCATTTCCTGAAAGGACCTGAGACTCACGTTGAGTGGACTAGTTTAGGTCACCTGCCCATCCCCAAATCAATCATTGCCACCAAGGGGGTGGAAAGTGTTGATTTGCTTAGTCTGGATCCCTTGCTCCAACCATGGTACCAGTTTCCATGGAAACCATGTAGACTCCATCAAGGAGCCCTGGCATTGCTGTTAGGGGAGAAAGAGAACCACAAATGTCAGGCAAATGTGGAGTCCTCAACCAGCCAAAGTACTCACATGGTCTTTTCTGCTTTCCACATGGGCTCTGCCAGCTGATTTCAGCCAGTGCCAAGGCCCCAGCACCATTTGTGTGGGTCTCTGGGAAGGTCTCCTGGCAGCCCTCTGTGCTTTACATCTGCTGCTCCTCGCTCTGAAACCTCCTTCCAGCTCCACTCCTCAGTTACCCCCTTCTCTTCCTTTAAAGCTCAGAGTCAGCCCCTCTGAGGCAGCTTCCTCCTTCCTTTCTCCATGCTTCCCAGGACCCTGTATTGCTCACGTTTCATTTGTCTGCCTCTCTAACACGGCGCTATGATGGCTTTAGACCTGCATTCTGAGAGGTTTTGGTCTACTAAGTTTTCTCTTTTTAATGCCTAATAAAAGAATTGAGAGCTTTTGGTATTGATTCCTCTGGTGTCAAGTTTCAAAAACAAGATGACTAAAATGTATGTGTGTGTGTGTGCGCATGTATGCACGCTTGCACATATGTGAGAGATTGAGGGAAACAGACAGGAGCTGTGAAAAGAACAAAGGATTTAGAGTCAGAAAGTCCTGGGTGCGAATTCTAGTCGGCACCCTTATAGATCTGAGGCTTTGACCAATGGATCCTTACTTAACCCTGCTTTCCTCGCCTTAAAAAGTATGCATTGGTATGTTATGCGTTCATGCTTTCTATGACCTTTTACCTGTTAGTATGCTATTGTGCCTCTGTTACTCATTTATATAAGGCACATTTCACAAATAGTGCATTTAATAAACACTTATATATTGCCATAACCATGATTCCCTTATTGGTAAATCACATGGTCACTTTGGCTGGGAGACATCAAAGACGCGTCATTCCAAGAAGGACAAGAGAAGTTAAGGCCCTTCAGGGCTTAAAGAAATGTGTCCCCTTCCAGCTGCATGTGACCCCCAGATTAGAGGTGGAGTGGAAGGTGGAGGCGTGGCTTGTCTCTTTCACCTGCCCCCCCCCACCCAATCGTGCCCTCCGTGGCACCTGCCTTCACAACAGCTAGTGTGTGCCCCCAGGGCTTCTATCAGCCCTGCATCCACAAAGTAAAGGTAAGAATGATCACAGTCTTTTATTTTTTTTTACATGATCCATTTTAACTAGTTTAATGCATTTAGGGCAGGTTTAGTACACAAAAAGTGGGAAATAGTACAACAGGCTTGGGGATGTATCTAGTTTTTAAAATATTAATTCTTACGGCAAAAATGCCCCTTTCCAAGATCCTTCTGTAAAGTTGCATTTTCTTTGATATGAAACATGGCCCATCAGATGTATGGTGTCAACACATCTATCCTTGTCGGCTTCTCTGGTTTGAGCTTCAGCTCAGTCATTTTCTAGCCAGGTGGCTAACCTTTCTGAACATCACTTGGCTCATCTATAAAATGAAAATAATTCTAATGAGGGAATGATGCCCTGTTGTGTATCTAGTGCGCTGCATTCCATCAGTCTCGTCACCTTTCATCTATTTATTACCAATCTACCCACCCTGATTTTGCTGCAAGTCCAGCCTTTTCCCAGGGCTCCCTGGGCCACATATATTCCCCAGAGGTCAGGACTAATAACCCCCAGATGTAGTTATGACATTGTTTTCTCCCTCTGCCCTGGCGCCCCACCCTAGGCTTCAGGGGCAAGCCTTTTCTTTCTGGTTCCTTCATGGGCAGTTAATTACTTCAATGTACCACTTTGTAAAAGCTCTCCATAAGCATTTGTTGTTTTGAAAGTTTGGGACTCTCAACCATCTTCTCTCTTCGTAAGAGTGAACACATTTTTAGAAGGACCTCAGGACTTTTTGGAGTCTAAGAATGTAAAATTGTGTAGTGGACGATTCAGAACATCTTTGGGAGGAAGTGCACAATCCATGACCAGACCAGAATCTACTGAGAAAATAATTTATTCAGTTGTGAATCAGGAATTTTATTATTATTTTTTTTTAATGTTTAAGAATAACTATTCATGAGATCTTGAGTTTGTTCACTTGGGATTTAAATTTAAATGAATAAAAAGAAATCAAGATTCCCTCAAAAGTAAACATCAACCCTTTCCCCTAATCTTCTAAGATAGATCATTTCTTTGGTGTAGGACTTAAACGCTCAACTGTCTCTACTCCAGAATGGATCCCGGAAAACTTGAATCCTGGAGAGGCAGCATCCTAACAGACGTGTGGTCTTCGTTTTCTTTCACGAAGTCCACTTCTTCAGGACTTTTGTTGGTTTGGTTTGGTTTTGCTGGGTTGTGAGATTTTTTTGGCAAGGACTGAAGAGTAGGAGACACAGTGAAATGGTAGGAAAAAATGTGGGTTTCATTTGGATCACATAAGCCCATTGTGCCCACTGTGGAGCCAGGGCAGTGGCTCTTCAAATCCATCACTTAAAAATGGAAACAAAATGACCCAAACTGGAACACAAGCAAACTATAAATATACCTGCCTATGTAGATGTTGCCTCCCAACTTCCTTGACACTGAACTGCTTAACTTTAAAGAATATGTAGGATTTCCGAGCTTCTCTTAGAGAAGGGAACTGTGTGTTAAGATGTTCAGTCATGAGGACTGGATCTCCCATTGCCATCCCCTCTGCTTTTGATATAAAATCAATTATCCATCTTATTCACCGTATCTGGTTGTCACACTGCTTTAGTGCAGACGGGGCGGGGGAAAACGAGAGGGTTTTTCCAATCCGGTCCACTCCTGGATTGTCAGCCCTCCACTTTGGGGCATGATGGGCTGGGAGCCCCTGAGGGTTAAAGCAGGTGGTGGCAGGACACGTTGACAACTGATTGTCATGAAGCCCAGGTCTGGAAAGTGGAACTCCCAGCCAGCCTCTTCAGTCCACCATGGGCCTCTGCCTTCTCTGACACCATCCACTTCCTCCGGCCACAGAACTGAAGACACACAAGTGGCAGAGTCCGGCAGACTGAAAGTGACTTGGACAAAACAAGAAGCATCTTCCATGCCAGCCCCCCCCGCTCCGGTCATTGTGGGTCTGAGGAGGCCGGAGATCGCCCACACGGCCTCCCACTCAGCACCTGGATCCGTGCTGTGTTTAAGCACCAACCCCGTACCCTGAGCCCCTCAGGGGTGGCCCACGGTGACCAGCCTCCTCTTTTCCCACTCTCTGCCACTTCATGGCAAACTCACTTTGAGTCTTTGTTTTCACTCCATGCTGAGCCCCCACTGGCTCATTCACATTCCCTGGGACTCCAAACCTTCACCACCGTGATATCCATTGGGGAACCTCCACCAATCTTCTGTACAGAAGCCAAATGACATTTTCCTGATGGGAAAAGAACATGGACAGCCAATGGCCTGAAGCAGTCGGCTACTGAAACCATCCGAGGATTGCCCAGGGGGACTGTGTCCTTACTCAGAGTTCTGCTGCCGAGCAACTCAGCAAGGACACTGAAGTCCAGGGGATGACCCCCCACAACTGTATCTTGTTGCCAAACACTTCCTTAGCACTCTTTTCTCCAGTACATTATCCGGCACGTGCAGAGTGTTTCTGGCTTTTTCTTTGCCTGTGTCAATTTTTTTTATTTTTTATTTTTTATTTTTGGTTCAGTTGATAGTATTTTCCCCAAACCCAAAATAGATAAAGAAATCACTGGGAATTTACATCTGATTACCATAGGTTCATTCTCCCATACTGCCAGGTTCAAAGTTAATAAGGAAGAAGAGCAAGTATTTGCTGTGTTGGTGTTTTGTTAGTATTGTTTAAAAGTTAAGTGTTACTCTTCTGAGAAAGTTGCCAGAATCATACTCTCTCAAGTTCGGAAACCTACTGGCCCAGTTTAAAGTCAGATATTATTTCTAACCAAATTATACTCTTTTGTCTGCCAAGATATCTTGACAGTCTTAATATCTGAAGGCAAGCCTATGTGATAATCCCAGCAGTATTCTGGGGATAAGATTTTAGTGGGTTTGTTGAGAAGGAAATACTTGTTTAGGTGACTTTCATCATGCCACTCAGCTTCTATGTCATTTTTCTTGTCCTGGAGGATTCCCTTAAAGCACTCCTGGGTGATGTTTAGGACCTGAGTGGGTGTTCCTCCAAAAATGGCTGCGTGGTAATAAAAATCCCCCTGGCCGAATGGAATGTAGGCTGCAGACTCCTTCCGCCTCTCATAGGTAAACTCATAGGGATCTGCCTTGTACCACCAGGCCTGCAGCTGAGCCACTGACTGGCCCAGGGTCTCCACTCCAAAGCTATCTTGGAAGACCTGGTCCACGTCCATGCAGAAGAGGAAGTCCACTTCATGCTGAATGTGGGCCACAATGTGCTCCCCAATGGTCTTCATACGCATCATGCTGATGTCCTGCCACCTCTTCTCAGGCTCGATCTCAAACACTTTGAAGGAACGCAGAGGACCCAGCTCTACCAAGGGCATCCTGGAGACATCGTCCACCATGATGTAAAATATGACTCTGTGGCCAACCATGAAGTACCTATTGGCAGATATTAAGAACTCCTCCAGGTAATGCTCAATGTATCTGAAACAAAGAAGAACAGGACAAATGTAACCGCTGGGATTTGTGCGGAAGACTACGTGCTCTTCTAATCATCTTGTCTGTGTTTGGCAGCGTAGGGGAGGAATGATTTTCCCCATCCCAGACATGTGTTTTCCACATCTGATAGGGGAACATTCCTGGCTGCTTTCCACCATTCATTCGCTCCACTTTGGGGAGGAGGAGTGACTGACCTGCTGATGTTGGAAGAGCGACAGGGCATTTGCAGCCCTGCCCCCACCACTCTCACTCTTGGAAATGGCCACCAGCCAGTTGAAGACAGCCTGTGCTGTCTTGGGGACTTGAAGTGACCCTAGTGGAACAGGCCCTACTCTGTGTCTGGAAGCCTGGATACCTAATCTTTCTAATTCCGTGGTTCAGTATCAGAAAGCCTAGAGTCTGCAGACAGAAGCCGCCTTCTCCAGTACCCGCTTTAACTGCAATGAACAGGATACTCACATCATCTACTTTGCTTAGCCCTTTGTCTTATTTATCTGTTGGTTCAGACTCTGGGCAGGCAAAATGGGTGCTAGATAGTTTTCCCCCAGCTTCACTGAGATTATTGACATATAACATCGTGTAAGTTTAAGGTGTACAAAGAGTTGATTTGATATACTCATATATTACAAAATGATTACCACTATAGCATTAGCTAATACCCCCATCATGTCACATAACTACTGTTTCTTTTTTGTGATGAGAACATTTGAGATCTATTCTCTTAACAACTTTCAAGTGTATGATAACAGTATTATTAACTATAATCACCATGATATACATTAGATCCCCAGAACTTACTCATCTTATAACTGGAAGTCTGTACCCTCTGACCAACATCAGGGGGCACTAGTACTCTCTCAAACTATACCCAGTGTTGCTCCTGTCCTACCAGATGCAAGGGTGACATGACCCTTGGGTCCTTTGGGGATGTATTAAGCCTAACCATCACTCCTCTCATATCCTCTTCTGGGACCCAGAGAATGGGTTATAGGGCATAGATATCCTTCTATATTACATATTCACCCTGTGAGCCTCCCACTGATCACCCCAAACACCAATCCATTGTCCAGACGTACCCACTGCTCCCCCTCCCTCCCACAGCTTTCCCCTGCTACCAATTTCCAGCATCGGGGCGATACATGCCTTGCAATCCATGAACCTACACTGACATATCATTATCACTCCACAGTTTACATTAAGATTCACTCTTGGAGTTGTACATTCTACGGATTTGGACAGATGGGTAGCACTATGTATCTGTCACTAGGTATGGTATTATACAGAGTATTTTCACTGCCCTAAAAATCCTGCATTCTGCCTGTTCATCCATACCTCTCCCCGAACCCCACCCCATCCCTGGCAACCACTGATCTTTTCACTGTCTCCATAGCTTTGCCTTTTCTAGAATGTCACACAGTTGGAATCATATAGTATGCAGTCTTTTTAGATTGGTTTCTTTCACTAAGTTAACATGCATTTAAGGTTCGTCCACGTCTGCATGGCTTGATAGCGCATTTCTTTTTAGCACTGATAATATTCTAGATGTTACAGTTTATTTATCCACTCACCTACTGAAGGACATCTTGGTTGCTTCCAAATTTTGGCAGTTATCAATAAAGCTGGTATAAACATTTTTGTATAGACCTAAGTTTTCAACTCCTCTGGCTAAATACCAAGGAGTGCAGTTGCTGAATTGCATGGTCAGATTATGTTTAGCTTTTTAAGAATCTGCCAAACGGTCTTCCAAAATGGCTGTACCATTTTGCATTCCTACCAGTAAATGAAGGAGAGTGCTCATTGCTCCACATCCTCACCAGCATTTGGTATTGGTACTGGCAGTGTGTTTTGGATTTGGGCCATGCTAACGGGTGGGTGGTGATATTTTAGCTATGTATGTCTTCATTCCAAACACATCATGTTGTTGTCTTCTGTAACCCAAGCTGTATGCTCTTGCAAAGCCATGGAGATCAGAGAGAAGGAAGAAGTAGGAGTCAGATGGCTTAACACAACTCATGCAGACCCCAGACTCATGCTTCGCTCAGTGAATGTGGGTTGAATTGAATTTGCTGATCACAGCTGCAGCCAGTCAAGATGTTTTGCAAGTCATAGTAACCAGTACTTCGTTGTGCTTTTTTGGTGACTGCTTGGATTTCCTTTCTTTACTACCAAAATAAAGCGTGCTTTTAATGCTGGCCACTAGAAGGCCAAGAGTTTACAGTACTGATTATTTAAATGGAAAGAAGATATCTGAGCAATATAAACAGGGAGTTCAACATGGCTCTGTGGCTGGTTGCCAGGAAATTCCTGGGCACTCTGGAACTTTTAAGAAAAATCTATTGTGCTCGGAAGCTTGGGAGACAATCCTAGGGCAAGGGAGGGAGCCGAGGGAGGTTTAACATTGTTTGGGGATTAAAACACTGCTGTTGGCTTCCTGCATTATTATTTGAAAACAAACCAAACATCACACCTCCTAAGTCGAAATCCACTCTTACGAGGATTTATTGCTGTTGACTGCACAAACAGTCCTCTCGAGCATCAGAGCGGAGGGCATAGGGCTTTCCCCAGGGTAGGTGATTTATAGTTTGGTTCTGCAGATTTGCAGCTAGATGGTGAAGCCATTGTGGAGCCATAGGAGGTATTCTGTTCTTCTTGGGAACACCAAGATCGAATCAATCCGTAACATTCATGCCATGGGGTTAGGTGAGCTGAGTATTGGCTCCTGACTCAGAACAGTACAGATTCTCCTGGGGAAAATGTCAAAACTCCGGAGTCACCCTTGTCTATTAGAGATGCCATCCAGGTGACTAACCAGGTCACCATACCTGATTAGTTTGGCAGCAGCGATGGCTTCTGGGTTCTGGGCTGGAAGTCTTAGAAGAACCGTCAGATCTTCACAGAGCTTTCCTTTAGGCCCTACGGTGGGCAGAGCTGAAGCTCAGATCAACCTGGGCCTTCAACACTCTTCGTACAGGCCAAGGGATCAACTTTCCATGTGGTTTTCAGGAAAGGAACAGGAGAAGCTCATGGTGGGGGTAGGGACTAGGAAAATTGAACTTTTGCTTTTGTTTTGGGAAAAAAACCCAAAAACTTTCCAAAGAGCAAAATGGGTTACATTTTACAACTAATATTATGGCTACTAATTTCAAGTAAGAATGATTGTAGTTTTGGAAGAGGTGTTCTAAACAAGGAAATGAAAGCCGAAAGAGGAACCTACCCAACCTCTAGAAGGGCAAGTTCTGGCTAGCTGAATCTCTGGGGGCCAAGAAGGACCTGAGGAGCCCATGGAAGACATGGAGAACTGCCATGCTTGGATTAGTCTGGACTGTAAATCCTTCTGTCCTTGGTCCTGGGTCTGAGAGTGTAGGAGGACGAATGATGCACATTTGGGCCAACAGCTGCCATTTTTGGAATTTCCAGAGAAAGCCATGGAGGTCAGGAAGGAGGTCGTTGTGGATGTGCTATAGACCCTAGGCTCCGTGGGTGGAGCAGACACTTTTACCAGCAACCTGAGACCCTCACTTTGAGGTGGGAAGGAGTCGACTCACCTACTATTGTTTTGTTCTCAGCCCTTCGGGGTCCTCAGCAGAACGGAGATGGAAACTGTCCTGTTATAACATTCTCCTATCTAAGAATTCAGACAAGGCAGGAACAGCTCCATGAGCCCAGGGGGCCCCTCACAAACATCTGACAATGAAATAAGAAAAAGCCGAGGTCCATCTTATTAGGGACACTTACCTTCCAACAGCAAAAACCGTCAAACCCACAATAATTTTCTGTTTGGCATAGTAATTTTCTAGGATGGTCCTGTTGTAAGTGCCTTCCCACACGACCGGCGCCTTCCATCCGGTCACTGTCACAACCTCTGGACGTTTCCTGGTGACAAAACATAGGGCCCCATGAGTCAGGACAGCTTTCCTAAGGTGGGGTGGAGACTGTCCAAGGAAACACTGGGGTCAGCTGTGATCTGCTGAGACTGCCCTGGAATCCTGACTTAGCCCCAGGCACTCAGCTGGCTGGTGTGACGTCTGCAGGGGCAGCGTCTTCTGCATGAGGGACAGGAGGCTCTGGCCAGGTACCTTTGACGGCTGCCTTTGGGGCCCTGATGGGGATCTCACCTGTACATCTCCATACCCTCTGTCCCCATTTACTGCTTTCCTAGTTCTCTTCTTCCTTCCGGATCCCATCCCCTCTGTCCCCAGCCCCTTCCTAAACTGCCAGTGGCATCTGTGGGTTTGATCCCCGAGGTGCCATCTGAGCCGCAGGAGGCCCTAATCCTTGACTTGGGAGGATGAGAGTGATCTTGGAACCAAAAGAGACAAAGCTATTTTAATTTGCCTTTTGCCAGAAAGGGATTTCTGGGTAAAAACTTGGTTATAGGCCAAAAAGGGGCCCAGACTTAAGAGGGTTCTGGTGTTACTCATTTTACAAACAGAGACAGAGTCACCTAGAAAAGCCGGGACTCAGTAGAGGCCAAGGCTGGAACTTGGGGTTCTGGCACAGACCCTCTCCTCAGACCACGCTGCCTCTTTGCTAGGAGCACAAAGGGCAAAGGGGAGGCCTGTTTTCTGCACTCGGAATGCTCAAAAGGGACTTGGCAAAGCCAACACAAACACAGGAAGCAACACAAGAGCGACAGCAAACTGACCAACTGCGGAGGGTAGATGCGGATAAGCTGCGGAGCAGCTGGGGCCCCGCAGGAGGGGATGACCCAGACTCAGCTCTGACCCCCATTTGCTCAGGAAGTGGTTGTATTTCCCGTGCTGGGAAGCAGACACTGAAACACAGTCATCAGATTCAAACCCCAGAACCAACGGGCCTGTCCCCACGAGATATCTGCATGTACTGCATCCACTGAGGGCAGAAGACCAAGAGGGCAAAGTCCTAGTGGTCCCCATTGGGTCCCTGCTGACCATGTGCATGTGGCCCTGGTGAGGCTGTGGGGAGAGAACTTCCCCTAGTCCTACACATCAGTGGAGGCAGGGTTTTCACAAAACTGCCCATATCCCATCAGCTAAGCTGGGTTTTCCAGCGTGAGGTTGGACAGGGCTGGGTCAACCCCCACCTCACCCCAACCCCAGGCCCAGCCTCACCCCAGCCCCAGCTCCAGTCCCAGCCCTGGTCTCAGCCCCAGACTCACCCCAGCCCCAGCTCCAGTCCCAGTCCCAGCCCCAGCCCCAGCCTCACCCCAGCCCCAGCCCCAGCCTCACCCCAGCCCCAGCCCCAGCCCCAGCCCCAGCTCCAGCCCCAGCCCCAGCTCCAGCCCCAGAGTGGAAAAGAGCCTCAGCAGACTCTCATCCTCCTGTCCATCAGTCACCAAGCTCTTCACTCTAATTCTTGAGATGACAGTCCGTCCTGCTCCAGCCCGAGCCCTGCTTCTGGCCTCCCTTTTTCCCCAGCACAGCTGAATCCCCCCCAGAGATGAGGCGGGTGGGGGGGCACTCTGAGGCTGCTCTCCTGCCCCCCTCAATCATGAAAGCACCAACCTGTGCCAGGCACTTTCACTACACTTTCTCATTTAGTCCTGGCAACAGTCCTTCCACATACGATGGCCCTTGTACAGGTAAGAAAACCAAGCTCAGACAGACTTGCTGACTTGTCCAAGGCCCCATAGCTGGCTGCTGCTGATGGTCACTAACGTATGCGGAGCACTTCCGCTGAGACCAGGCAGCGTGCTAAGGCACCAGCCTTCAGAGGTGCTATTTTGATTCCTGTTTTATCAATGAGCAGCACAGAGAGGTTAAATAACTTGCCCAAGGTCACACAGCTAGTAAGAGGCAAAGCTGGTTTTTGAACCCAGACGGTCTGACTCTGGAGTCCATGCTCCAAGCCACCATCTGGTATTGCTTCTTATACGGACATTTACTGGCTCTGCCGAGGAAGCTGGGGTCACAACCCACGTTCGTCATAATTTCCACCCACCTTAGCTACCCTGGCGTTTTTAGCAGTGCAGAATGAGAAATAATGAGCTTTTGTTTTGTTATGTTTTTAGAAGTTTATGTGATGCTTTTAGTCATATAAAACCCCCCGCTTTGTTGAATGACAGGATTTCAAACCACAAAACACACACACACACACACACACACACGGCTTACACATCTATAACCAACGTTTCTGAACTTAAACTCTGCCCTGTGTCACTGCCTCATTCTTTGCTGTCCTTAGTTTTAGCCTACCAAGGATCTTTTAGTAGTTCTGACCCAGCCCGCTACCTAAATCTTGCAACTGTTTATGAGCTGGACATGTAAACAGGTAATATTATTTAAAAAAAAAAAAGAGAGAGGGGCGCCTGTATGGCTCAGTCTGGTTAAGCATCCAACTTTTGATTTCGGTAAGGTTATGATCTCAGTAAGATCAAGCCCTGCATTGGGCTCACCCAGCAGGGAGTCTGCTTGAGATTCTCTCTCTCTGACCCTCCCCCCACTCGCTCTCACACTCTCAATAAATAAATAAATAAATAAATAAATAAAATCTTAAAAAAAAAAAGGAAGGTGGGGGGAAAGCACGTAGCAAGTGTACTTATTTAATACTTAGGGTACACAGGGACCAAGTACTTGACTTTCACTCTCTCATTTAATCCTCACATCCACCTTATAAAGTAGGTGCTACCCTCATCCCCATTTTACAAATAAAGGAAGGAGGGGTAAGAGAAAAGCAGAAGTGATCTGCATCTTCAGCCATCTGATTTATAGGAAGGGCCAGACCAGGGCACGCAGTCCCTCACCGCACGTTTCCTAAGCCACACCAGACCCACTGCTGAGCATGGAGATCAGAGAAATGAAACTCCGTTCTACCCCTTGAGAATCTCACACTCCCAAGAGGTGGTCAACCTGCTATACAACAGTACCCCCGCTCAGCCCACATCTTCTAGAAAGACTGAGTCAGAAAAAGCAGTGTCCAGTTTGGTCGCTTGGCTGGGAAGTTTCCTCCAAGCAGGAAAGAAAAAAGCAGCAATATTAAAAATTAATGTTTACTTAAAAATTAAAATGTTCTATTTCCCAGCTGCTAATTATTAAATTTCACTGGCAATTCCAACATGTCAAGGACCCTGACTAAGAAGCCGGATGACAGCTTGAAAACGCAGGCAGTGGGGGGCAGGGGAGGAGGGAGGATGAGAACCAGATCAGTTCCCAGATGAACCTGGGCATCAGGGAGTCTTAGTCAGCAAAACCCATCAACGCCACTCCTCCGCAAAAGAAGTGACACAGGGCAGGCCACCCATGTGTCAGAGCTGGTCTTTGCTACTGTCAATTGCCAGAGATGTCCAAGATGACAAGGATGGGGCTCTAGAAAGACGGAAAAGTGCCAGGACAGACTCAGAGCCGCCCCAGTGCCTTTCTTCCAAGCACAGTACCCACTGGGTCACTGTGTCTGGCTCCACGATAGGCCAGAGGCTTCCCACGAAATAAACACACACCTACCTAGGCTGTTGGTAGCTTTTTAATTTTACATACTTATTACGGGGTACCTTGTGGTCCCCAGGTGTTGGGGAGAGGAAGTGTTCAAAGTGAATATTTTAAATATGAATATGGTAAAACGTGAATCATGAAGCAGGTCAGAAAAGCTGTAAGGTGCACACAACGTGTTATTTACTGAACTCCCTCTAAGGGTCAACACACCAGAGCACGCGTGATCCAGCGAAGAGCGGATGGCGACAGGAACAAGAGTGAGGGCTACAGGAAGAATTTTGGAGGCAGGATTGACAGAACGCATCCATCAGTGAGACTGTGGGGTGGGTGGGGGAAAAGGATGAACCGGAGAGATAGCCCAGACTCTGGCTTGAGGTGGCAAGTGAGAACAAGGGCAGGGTAGAATGTGGAAATCCACGCTGGGTCATGGAACACGTGCGTGCAGAGCTATCCAGCAGGCAGTCCGACCCAAGTCAGGGCTCAGGGAACCTTCGGGCTGAAGATGGGAAGGTGGGAGTCGTTCTCACACCATGGTGTCTGAGGCCGTGGAAATGGACGAGAGCCTCCAGAAACTCTAACATATGATGGCTGGGAAGCAGGAGAGGCGCTTATGGAGGGGACCGAGAAGGGAGAACTTCTCCTACGGAGAAGTAGGAGGGAAATCCAGGGGATGTTTTGTCACAGAAGCTAAGAGATCTTGATGTGGAAATGTGTGCACAATACGCTGTAATATGTTGTAGGTCGTTTCCAGGAAGGGATACATTTATTTGTTCATGCAGTCGTTCATCTGATCATTCATTTATGCAGGAAATAGACTTTGCTGCCTTGGGAAGGCTTAAATTTGGTGCCTCTTCAAACTGATATTCTTTACATATCTGCTCGCCATCTGTTTGGCGGAGAAGCTGAATCATGCATGGGGGAGAGCAGAGTCACAGCTGGTGGCCCTTTGTCTCTAGTAACTCAGCCTTCACCCTGCTTCCCAAGTCCCAAGCTTCACCCTATCCCAAGCGAGGACAAATGCCCTTAGAAGGGGACTTGGTGACTATCTCTGGCTCATCTAGCCCACCTAGCCTAGTGGAAGTCCTCCCCTCCCTAACACACACCCTAATGGGCTTAACGAAGCACCAATGCTTCCATATTCTTGCACTTTCAGTAAGGGTTTAGCATCTCACGAATGGCTACCCTGTTGCCCAGCTCATTGAATGACACACGCAGGGGCCAATATTCCCATCCTTCCACACTAGTGTGACCCCCTACCCCCAAACAAAAAGAGAGCTTGCCAAAATATACTCAGTCTTTCCAGAGCTCATACCTCTCCCCACTGGAATATTCTCTCCAGATCCTCCTCCTCCACGGCTCTTCCTGCCCCCTCTCAGACTTCTCTTCCTTCACCAGCCCTCTAAATGTGGATATGATAGGATGTGGCTCTAGTCCTCTGCCTGGGTGGCCCCCTCCAGGCCTACAGGTCCCCCTGCCACCCACATATGTACCACACATCTTCCGCTGAGTTCATGGGCACTTCCATAGACTGAATGTCTGTCCCCCCGGAACTCATACACTGAAACCTAATCCCAAGTGTGATGTATCTGGAGGTGGGGCCTTTGGCGGGGAGGCCTCATGAATGGGACTAGTGCCCTTTTGAAAGAGCTCCCGGAGAGCCCCCTCGCCCCTTCCGTCTGCCTGCCATGTGAGGACAGATAAGATGGCTGTCTATGACCCAGGAAGTGGGCTCTCACCAATCACCAAAGCTGCTGGTGTTTTGATCTTAGACTTGCCAGCCTCCAGAACTGTGAGAAATAAATATCTGTTGTTTATAGCAGCCTGAATAGACTAAGACAGGCACTCTGTGAATCTCAGTCCTGATGCCCACCGGGTACCTGAATCCACAAACATCCCTAGTAGAGCTCATCACCTACCCCTACTCCTAGACCTGGCTGTCCTCCTCCTATCCTGGTCAACGACACCACCACCCACCAGTCTCTCCGGCCTCACAGTCATCTTGGACGCTCCTCCCTCATTACTCCCCCAGCCACGTTGTCTTAAGTCGGATTGACCACACCTCCTTCCCAATTTTGGCAAATACTCCCTGCACATCTCCTGCCCGTAGAAGACTATGAACTAATTGAATATAACCATATTGTTTGATTTCTCCTATCTCCTGTGCCTAACACAATGTCTAGCACAGTATTTTTGACCATGGCTCACAGTGAGAAATGCATTTTACATCACAACCGAATACATACATGTACATACAGAAACAATAATTCAACCACACAATACTTAACCTTACTTCTACTTCATGTGATGCCCTCCGACTTTCTATTTGACTTCAATTTTTTTTAAAAAAAAGCTCATTTTGACCCATTAAGCTAGTTTCTGAACATATGAATGGACAGTGACTGGTAGTTTGAAAAATACCAGCTGGCTCATCATAGGTATTGGATAAACATTTGTTGTACGATCGCTTAATGAATGCATGCATGGCCTCATGAGATCTTCCATCATCCCTGACAATTTTCAGATTAGTTAGCTGGATCTCAGAATTTTCTTGCTCTGACTCTAGATGCTGCCGCTTTCCGCAATACCCCGGGGCTAGTGAGACCCCTTCCAGCCCCAGTATTTTGTGGTACAGCCACCGTCAGAATCACTGTGTCATTGCTCAAGCATCTGGGTCGAAACATCCAGACTCTCAGTTTCTCATCTAATCTGCAGTGAAATTCTGATGGATGCTAAGACTCCATATCCCCTATCAGGAATGTTCTCAATGGCACTGTTGCCTCCACAGCCCCCGCCACCCTCGATGGGAGCTAATGGATTTATTGAACCCCGGGGAAGGGAGTGGGGACGCTTCTTTTCTTACTGTGGGTTAAACCAGTCTGATAGCTGAAGCTCTTCGTTGTTTTCCTCTCCTTGTTCATTTTCGTCGTCTATGCCTTCCTCTTCTTGGTAAATGTGGGTCCTACACACAAAGGGAAAGCAAGCTGAGTGAGGCAGGGAAGCTGATCTATGGCACGGGGTCAGCTGGTGACTGTGAACACGGATTCCCAGATGGAGAACGTGTGCAATGAGGGGACGTCTGGAGAAAGCTTCACGATACGATACGTTTATTCATAAACACATACTTTTGGTGAAAAGGCTCACTGCTCACCTTTCTCATTTTCCTTCCAGGTCAGCACAGTTAGCAATTTAGTGACCCAGAACCCTCAGGTTATTTCAGGGGGCCAGGGAACTTGCTGGACTAATGAACAGCTAACTGAATTAGCTGCGATCATCTTTCCCACAGCCTAAACTTCAGCCCAAGCCCCATTCACCCCCAAGTTAAATGGAAAAACTAAACCAAACAAAACCCCCAAACTTAAATATCCTAGTCTCAACCATGAAATAGATTCCTTGTATGACTTCAATAGGGCCAGAAAGGCGAGTGACCAAGAAGGTCATGACTGTGAAACCATTTTATACGGACTGTCTGTAAGCGTTGGGTGGATGAACAAACACAGAGGGTCATCCCATCAACTTACCCATTGTTAAACCAGCTTGGAAACCACCAGCCCTTCTGAATTCTGCTGTCACCAACTTCTGGGTTTCTAAGAAATGAAAAAGATGACACTTTTAGAAAATGAGGCAGTCCCAAACGGGAAGGCCGGGGGCGGGGGAAGGGAGGGTTTCCAAACTCTTTTTATGGCAGAAAATCACTTAAATTTCTTTAAAAAAAAAAATGCCAGTTCATAAAACAGACAGAAGTGAAGCTACCCTATACTGGATGATGTACGGGAATGCTGAATCACTCTATTGTACACCTGAAACTCATATAACATTGTATGTTAACTAACTGGAATTAAAATAAAAACTTAAAAAAAAAAAAGAAGTGAAGCTGCTCTAGCCAAATGGGGGAAGATGTACCTACCCCTGCCCGGACCTCTCCTCCCTCAGGCAGCCCCCGGCACTCAGCTCATCCAGGGGGCCCTGGCAGGGACAGAGGAAAGAAGAGGGGGTGACAAGGTGGGGAGCACTGATACGTAAACCTGAGTCAGGGATATGCCACTTACTGGTAGTATGACCGTGATGGGACCTTTTCCCTCTCTGAATCTTGGTTTTCTCCTCTGAAAAGTCAGATATATAATAATGATGGTGACAATCATAATGATAATAAATCTACCATGAAGGTGGCTTTGAAAAGTAAATGAAATAGCATACATCAGAGAGCTTTATAAAAGTTGAAAATTACGGCAACAAGGTGTAAATCTTAATTAAAAAAACAAAACAAAACAGCGTATTTTTCCAAGCATGATCTCTTTTGCTAAACTAGAATTCAGGTTGCTACAAAGGTTAGCAGGGACAGCCTCAGGAAATCTGAGGGTCTCTGAACCAGAAGCTCAGGAAACTGTCATCAGAAGCCACCCTCACCACCCACGTGGGGAAATTTCCATCCTCTCTCATTGTGAGAGTCTCTCCAGGGTGGGGGCTTTCTGGAGGAGGGAGAGGAGCAGGAAGCCAGGGGCTGCAGTGTTCTGTAGTTGGACAAATAAGGTGGTGAGGCATGAACAGGCATAATAATAGGAAGAAACCTATTTTAAAGCCCATCTGTTTTCAGGAGGTCTTTCAGATTGCTGATAATTTAGGTGTGGTTACCATACACAGGGAGACCACATAAGACTTAAATAAACAAAAGGGAACAGAAGAAAAATATTTCTTTAGTCACCCAGGTAGGTGTTTTCATATGATCTTGGTCATCCCAGCTACTCACGAGAATAAAGGTTTTTACCTTTATGTTCATTTCATAGCTGAGAATTTGGCCACGTGGGTTTGGGCAAAGTGCCAAGATCCCACAGAATGTAAGCATAAAAGCCAGGATTTAACACCAGGGAAGGAGTAATATCAGAAATGAAAGCTGAGGAAAGTACAAGCAGTTAAGCTCAAGACTTTACTCGGAGCCTCCTGGCAACCAAGCCAAAGATAGAAAAATGAAGGCTTACATAGTTCTCACTGCCTTTGATAATAATAATAATAAAGATTAGTTCATCAGGAGACCCTGACTTTTTTTCCTGATCCTCTGTCTCAGAGGAATTTCTTACAAGGGGCTTTATATAACATATACTGGGCAGCATAATGGAGAATACCTGTCCTGATTCTTTTCATCAGCAAGGCAGAATGTTCTCCAAAGGATACCACTTAAAGAAACCCTTGACGAGAAGCAAGGGCAAAATACAAGTCACAGCTGGATAAAGGTCAGTCTAGGGAATGGGAAGCGGGTAGTCTAGATCCCTGGGAAACCACCCTTCCCCCCCAGCCCTTGACCAGGGCTCCACCACCCGCTGCCATGCTAAAAATAGACTGTAGGGGGTGCCAGACTGGACACAGGAGCCATCCCATAGATCTCTAAAATTCAAAGCACTTACTTTGAGTGATATATCCACAAGAAAGAGCCTTCTGGGCTGAAAGCAAATGAGAAATAAAAACATATCATGTTACTTTTAATTCTGAGAAAGCTATTTTGCAACTATTATCAGCGAAGCCCTGGGCTGAGCTGAAAGCCTGGGTTTTGACTACTCCTAGTTTTCTACTTTCCTTTTGATTATAGCCCATGGTATCAAGGGACTGGGAATTTTCACTTGTAGTCACGTCAGGGTTATTCAGAACAAGAGGTGGGAAAGAGGTCACTGGAGAATCTCAAACCTTAATTTAAAAAAAAAAAAAATGACAACAGCTCTCCATTGTCTAGGGGTGGTTTCACTGAGGGTGGGGCTCCACAGAGGGGTTCCCTTCTGCCACCTACTCAGGAACATCCCAGCTATCCTGCACCCAGGATTTATCTTCCCATAGAAAACAAAGCGATGGCCGCAGAACCTTCTATAGAGCAGTCTCAGAGAACATTTCTTAAGCTCATGAAGGCAGTGAGATGGTCTGTAGGCACCTACAAGGCTGGACCAGTGAATATATGACTCCTCCATTGAGCCATCTCTACTCATTCAGTTGATACTTGCTGAGCATGATTACATGCCAAGTGCCAGGGACACAGTGTTAGCTAAGACAGACACAGGTCCTATGTCTATGTATCCTTGTGGTCCACTCAATCTAGCAGGGAAGGCAGACCCTATTCCCATAACCACCCAGCAACGTGACCTCGAACTCCAAGAAGGGCTATTAAAAAAAAAAAAAAAAGCATAACTATAAGCACTTAACAGGAAGACCCAGAAGGCTTCCAGGAGGAGGGGGGATTTTTTTTAGCTGAGCTCTGAAACCGAGGAGGTGGAGGGGAGGAAGCACACTGACTTGAGAGGCATTTTGGGGGGTAAAGTGACAGGACTTGTCATACGGCGTTACTCCTCTGTTCTGTGCAGGGACGCTGTGCCTCAGTGCTAAGCCTTGCTTGGCCCCTTTTCCTCTCTGTGAATAAAGGGAGTACAACCTGGTAGGAAAAGTTCTAGACTTGAGCTCAGGCACCTCCCCTGGCTCAACCCCTGCCTGGCCCCAGCTCCCTCATCCCTGAAAAACACAAATGACTCACGGTTGTTTCAGACTCTGCCAATGCCCCTTAGCCTCTTACCCCGCCCCCAGCATTCTCCCCCTCTTGGGGGTGCGCATCTCTTTGTAGGAATAAAATGCATGCTCTCTCACTGCCTATGGTTTCTCCTGAGCCCAGAACTCATGGACCACAGTGTAAAATTTCTTGTTCCTCTACTGACTCTGACAATATTCATAACAGCAAATACTTGGCCAGGCGCTGTTCTGAGCAATTGACATATATTAGCTCACCGAACCCTCACAACAGCCCATGAAGTAGGTTCTACTCTTCCTCATCCTACAGAGGTGGAAACTGAGGCATGGAAGCATTAGGTGATTTGCCCAAGGTCATACTGCTAGTGAGAAGCAGAGCCAGTATTTGAACCTGGGGAATCTGACTCCAGATCCTACAAGAGGTGGAAGGGGGAGGGGAATGAGGAGGAGGGCATCCATCCCTCAGATGGCCACCTGGCACTCAGGGCACCAATTTCTAAATTCAGCTTTGCTATCTTGTTACCTCTCTTTACTAACCTCTCCTTCTGCCCCTCCTCACCCTCCTCTCTCAGAATCCTTCCACATCTCAACAGTCCCAGGGATACCCACTCTGCAGTGTATGATATTTCACACATATTCGTCCTTCAAGGCACAGCTCAAATGTCATCTCTTCTGTGCCTTTCTTGATACAATCCTAGCACAGTCCCTGGCACATAGTAGGTGCTCAATAAACAGCTGCAAATCAATGCAAAAAACAGATCCCTCTCCAAGCCAAACATAATCTCAGCCTCCTTAACTCTGCCAGTTCCTTTTCTCTACCCTGATATTCTTTCTCTACTTCTAGCATTGGTTATTTATATGCACGTCTTCCTGCTTCATCTAGATCATAACCCCTTGAGGGTAGGAGTTCTACTTGGCTCATGTTGTATTCCTAATCATTTGATGTGTTCCATTTAGTTATTTTTTTTTTTAAGATTTTTATTTATTTATTTGACAGTGAGAGAGGGAACACAAGCAGGCTGAGTAGGAGAGGGAGAGGGAGAAGCAGGCCTCCCGCCGAACAGAAGCCCAATGTGGGGCTCGATCCCAGGATCCCAGGATCATGACCTGAGCCGAAGGCAGCCACCCAACGACTGAGCCACCCAGGCACCCTCCATTTAGTTATTTTAAAATCCCTTTTAAGCTCAGGCCTGCCCACCTGTCTCAGGTTAGTGCCCTCAGCTCACCTCAAGCCATCACGTGGCCAATTCACGAGGTGGCAAAGGATCTGCTGCCTTATACGCCTCTTGCAGACATTCAATAGATTCCTCACATTGAAGAATGATGTGCCCGGAGTCTGGGTGCCAAACCATGGCCCCAAGGAGCAGCCAGAACCTGCTCCAGTTACTGGTCAGAGAGTGCCCAGCACTGCAAAATAACCCTCTTTATGGAAGGTCGGTGCCAAAATGCACACTTGGGCTTTTGGCTCCCATATTTTAATTTTGCGAACCGCCCCAAATTATGGAAGTACAACTCCGGCTCAGATTCAAAGCCGCAAGCTTAAACAATCAAGCATTCAGAGCTTGCGGGTTATCTGCACAAGCATCTCAACTCAGGGCAGGGACCTGAAGGAGTGCTGGTTCTTCTGTTGGGTGTCTTCCAACTGCTAAAGCTCTTCCTTCTATTTGTCAAAACCCCCTGTCCTATTCTGCCCTCTGGAGCAGATAAAGATGATGAAGAAGAAGATGATGATGATGATGATGATGATGATGATGATGATGGCAGTTAGCAATTAGTGAGTGCTTATTAAGTCCCAGGCATTGCCCTAATGTTTTATATACAGTAACTTATTTAATCCTCCCCACAACGTACCTATGAAACAGGTCCTATTATCACTCATTTTTAATGAGAGGGAAACTGAGGAACACAGTCACTGCGAGAGGGAAACTGAGGAACACAGTCACTGAGTAACTTGCCCAAAGTCACAGAGGAGGTAAGTGGTGGCAGAGGACCAGTTCCAGACAGCCTAGCTCCAGATTCCAGACTTTCCTCTACCCTCGAGTACCCAAGCGATGCCAGGCTCCCTGCACTCAACTCTGAATCCTCTCATCTTAGGCCTAAGTACCCCCAGTTTCCTCAATTCGAAAGCCATGGGTGTAGACCCCTTGAATTTGATCACACTCTAAGCTTGTCTTGATTTTGTGAAAATGAGTTGTTCAGAATGAAACAGAATAATGGTCCAGAAGCCATTAGATCTATGCTGTACTCTGGGGAATAATAGCTCCCATATTCTGGGGAGTCCTCCTCCTACAGATGTACTTAAAGGCACAGGACCTTGTTTAGTAGCCAAGATGGTCCTGCTGGCTCATCAAATCTTAGAATTTAAGAATTGAAAGAATTCAAATGTTAATCCAGGCTGTCATCTTTAACTTGGGGGCTACTAAAGCACTCCACCATGAAAACAGTAGTGGTGCCCAGACAGCTCTTCCTGCCCAGAGCTGTATCGTGGACTTTTTGGATCAAGGCTGAGCTGTCCCAGTGCCTCTTAAGTAAAAGGCATCCTGAATTTTTGTAGCTGTTTGCAGAGACTTCTTTCTGTCGGGAGTCTCTCCAGCTGGAACCTCTGAGACACTGTCTTTTCCCAAAGCACAGAAACACATATATTTGCGGTGAATCCACGGATGAATCTGAAAACCCAGGAATGTTTAATTCATTCTGCTTTCCAGAGTTAAAAAGCAAAACAAAACAAAACACCTCCAAGCATTGTAGCCAGGCACAAATGAATCACCAGCCACTCGGAGTGGATTTTACAGCAAAAGTCAACAACTGTGAGTTGCTCCTTTAAACCCTGAAAGTATTTTAGAATTGCAAAATTCAGAGTGGAATTCTCATGGAATTCCTGTCTGAGATCTCTTAAGGTAATTCTCAGAGCTCATCATACAAATCATCTAAAGTCACATTTTGGGTTTAATACGGCCTCGCTGTTTCTGGATATAGCCTAGCCAGAACGGAAAGGTTATAAAAATCAGAACATTAGGAACGTAGCAGGAAGGAAGATAATTTAGCCAGAAGGTACTTGGAGATCTAATGATTTTAAATATAGTCCAGGGCTCAGAGACACGGGAAGGGTGGAATCTCCTCTTCATTGTTTCAGTTAATCTCAATTTCAACTTCAACCTAGTGACTTAGCCAATAACTAGGAGATTCAAGTCAAAGGTGGACACCGCGCTCCCCAATTACCTGTGGATATATTCCCAAAACACAACAATTACAGTGGAGACAACCAGCATTGACAGAATCACTTTTCCTTTGACATTCATTATTTTCTCCTGGGGAAACAAAAAAGGAGAAAGGAAAAAATAGATTAAATAAATTCAAGGTGAGATATGGTTTCTAAGCAAGGCTTCCACCCTCTAAGGGGAAACGTTTATAAATATTTAACTAGAGCTAAGGAGCATGTTCTACCTTAAATTGAGCAGGCTTGCAATAGCAAATTAGGCTAACTTAATGAATTGACCCGCCTCCCCGGTGCGGAAGGATGCTAAGGCCACTTTGGCGCTCAGAGGGGAAATGTATTCACCAACCACAGGATCCCCCGTGGACTTGGGTGGGTGAGGGCGTAGCTATAAATGATTCCCACGGGCTTCAGCTGCCTTCCAACTCAGATTGTGGGTTCGGAACCATCCCTTCCCCAGCTCTGCTGCCTTTGATATATGACCACACGTCCCATCCTCAAAGGGGAAGATGACCCTGGTCCCTTAAAGTCTAGGCTCACCCACTTCTCAGCCTCACCTAGCCTTTCCCCACCACGCCCACAGGCAATCAATCAATCAATTAGTCGGCACACATAACTATGTCTTGATTGCTGCATGAGTTGTGGTTTGAAGAGGAACAGGGTGCTGGATGGGGAATAACAGGTTAGGAAGTACTTTAATTCGAGTGGTCAGGGAAGGCCTCTCGCTGGGGAGGTGACAAAAGCTTCCCAAGGGATGAAGACAGGATGCAAAAGGATGAGAAGTACAAAAAAAGTCCTACATTTGGGAGCAAAAAGATCTAGATCGGGACTGTGGCCGCCTCTCATAACGATGAGATGTCTTCACTCCCAGAGAAGTGTGGATCTGGGCGCCAGCGTGGACGCACACGGAGCTGGGGAGCCCTGACCTTGGGGCAGGTCCTCGGGTCCTCATGCACAGCTCCGAAAACCTCTGAGAACCAAAAGTCTTTTTATAATTCCATTGGCCTCAGGGCCCTGAGAGGAGGCTCTCCATAATCTTTATCCCACTTAGTGAGACTGTTTAAACGTTTCTTTGCATCAACACTGAGGTATTTTATTAAGCGACGCTGCTGCACTGGGGTGTTGCCTGATACGTGATCTATTATCCACACCCCAAAATTCTGAATTCCAACATATCTGGCCTTAGGGTTTCACAAAAGGGATTGTGGATCTCTAATTGAATTGGTTTCCTCATCTTTAAAATGCGGATGAAAATGTTGATGACAAGAGACAGTATCCACAAAATGCTTCTCATTGTGCCTGGCACTGTATAAATGCTCCCCCAAAATGCTAGTTCATAAAATGCACCATGGGGGGGCCCCAATGAGACAGCACCATGCCCGGTACTTAGCAAGTGCTCGAAACAAATGTGAAGAAAAAGAGTAAGACTGTGTTGTTAAACAATGAAGTGCAAATAAATGCAAATTAGGGACTCTCAAGGTTTCTCCATCTGTTCCCTGCCAAAGCCTGATGGAGAGCTCCTCGGAAGTGGGATGCAAGTGGGCTTTCTCTGATCAAGCCCAAGCCCGGTTGGGCCCCGCTACCAACACCCTGTGTGTGTGGAGGAGGGGACAACACGGCCAAGAGCATCCAGAGCTCCACCAGCTCCACCTGCTGAGGATCCCACACAAATTGTTTTCCAGTGACTCCCAAACTCTCAGGGTGGAGAAGGATCACTGACACACCTGGCAGAAGCCCAAATCAGACACACCTCCCCATCACCTCTCCAAATATGTGTATACTTTTTTAATTCCAGAAACTAGCATCAGAGGCAACTCTGGAAGCCCGTTGCTTTCTAAGCTTCATAGATGGCTTGAACCTGATAATGGCCAGTCATCCCTCTTGCTGGAGACTGGCAACCAGAAGCTGCTCCAGGGAGCCAATACTGGGTCTTTCTGTGAGGCACTAGAACTGGATGTATCCGCGCCTCCCGGAATCTGGGATCCAAGTCCCTGGGGGAAGGAAGGCTTGGCAGGGTGGCCAACTGATCTTTTAAGACATGTTCATTTTTCTCTCTGCACCAAAATGAGGCATTTGGCAGTCGACGTGGTCTCCGAGTCCTTCTTTTAGGTTTCTGTCTCAGAATTTTCAAAACTGGATAATTCTGAAAATTAGTGGTTGGCTCTCTTCCCCACCAAGAAGGAAATGTGGGATTGCTTCTGAATTCCTTCCTTTAAGGGGTAGAGCACAGAACTGGGCCCTGCTGAAAACTGCTGCCCTATCTCACATGGGGAAGCGTGACTCCAGGTCCCCTGGGCACCACCCTTCGAAAGATTCGGCCAGGTCCGGTTCCACCGAATCCCCCCCACCATCTCCCAGGCCCTCTTGTCACACTTGTGATTTTTTCCCTGAAACCGTCCAACCCCATGCGCGGGCTACCCCTGGGCTCCTCGTAGAGCACGGCCCTCGCAATGGTTCCCATGTGAAGTGTCAGACGGATTTCTCCATGTGGCCCGTAAATTAATTCTTCCCTACCCACCCCCATCCTGTCCCACACAGAACAACACATACACACACACATCCTTCAGAGAATCTCTGGAGTTCCACCCCACTGGGGCTAAGTCAAAGTATTCCTTCCAAACTGAATTCCTCTCTGGAAGGAATTCTGGTGGACCGTGTTTTCTCCATCTTGTGTCAGGGGAAAAGGTGAACATCTCAGCTGAGTAACAGAGCACTCAGAGGCTCTGGAAAAGCCATTATCTCAGGAGGAATCAGGCAGAGGGAAACAGACCTTCCCCCAGGCTAAAGAACCTCCTCTCTGCCTCTGATTCCTCCCCCAAACCCGGGGAACCCAGCCGCATCCTCCCCGAGAGGCTGACCCCCGCTAGCCTTCGTCGCTTCTGGACTATTGCACTCAATCAAGAGACTTGAAAAGGCTACAGGTCAGGTAGTGACAAGTGTTGCAAAGGAAAACAATGCAGGGGAGGGGGCAGGGGAGGGCACAGGAACCAACTGGGTGTTCATGACCTTGGGCAAAACCCTCTTTAGCCCTCCACATCCTCCACGGTAATGTTTAGACCCAGCATTCCGGGTGGAAACTAGACCACGAAGACTCTGAAGTCAGCACTCCTGGACACACGCCTTGAGCAAGTACTCAGAGCCTCTATTCACACGTACAGAATGGTGCTAAACATCCCCCTCCAGGGTTCTTGAGGAAGGACTGAAGGAGATGGCGTCTATGAAGCACATTGTGCCTGGTGGTCAGCAAATGCTCCACAGATGGCAGCCATCATGATGATGATGCTGTTTCACAGGCCAGTTTTGGAAATTCATGGCTCTGAAGTCGAGCTGTGACTTTATCTGAGAAAGGAGTCTGGGTCCTCTTGGGTTGCACCACACAGAAGAGTCTGGGTGAACCCACCCCACACCCTAATCGGCGACCGTATGACAGCTCCCCACCCCCCACTGCCCCCAGCTCAGGACCCAGCTACTCAGCACGTTTGCCCCCACTGCCCGGTGCTCACGGTGGGCAGGCGAGGAAGGTGAGGTTCCTGTGTGTCGCAGACCTCCAGGTGGGCCCCAGCTCCCACACAAAGCCGGATTTGTAAACCAGGGTCACGAGTTTCTCTGGCCTCAGTCTCCCCGTCTGTGAAGCAAGTTCTGTGGACCTAACTTTCCACGACCGTCTTTCCTGATGGACCCAGGACTTGGAAGAGAAATCAAGCAGAGGGATAAAAGCCTCATTCTAAAAGGGCAGCTCACTTAGACACACGGGGAGCTCCTGCTGCCATGGCCCACGGGGATTCTTTGACATGACGACAGAATGGCGGGAGCACCAACCAGCCTGCATTGAGTGGTGGGAGCACCAACCAGCCTGCATTGAGAGGTGGGAGCACCAACCAGCATGCATTGAGTGCAGAGGCTGACTTACCCAGAAGCTAATGAAACTAGTCCCCCTTGCAAGCCAGGGCCTGATCATTAGGGTGGGGAGTGGTCAGGAAGGCCCATATGTTTCCTGAGGCAAGGAGTGCTGCCCCTGTCTGGAGGGGGATCATTCCAGCCTTGAGGGCTGTCCTGGGGCTGCAGGTGGGGCCCAGGGAATGACCCCACTCCCTGCACGTCAACCTCGGTCCCAGTAACAACCTGCCCCAGGTGGACCTGGTTGAGCACCCAGGAACCTCCCACTTGGGTCCCAAGGGGAAGGACTTGACTCAGATGCTGCTCTGCACCCTGCTCAGGGGTCATGGTGATCCAAGCTTCAGAGCCACCTCGTAACCCACCCCTAACTGCTCCAGGGTCAAAGAGCTGGGTCTTCTGAGGGAGAAACAGCCAAGAGATTTACAGATGTGGCACCACCAATACTAAGCTGTGAAGCTGGAAGAAACATTTCTAAACGCTCCTTAACAAAAAGCAATGTTGGTTAACCACGCCAGAGGCCAAATGGATTCATTCTTTGTCTCTATCGAAAATGATACTGCAAAATCGTTGTCAGATAAAGAGGTAGTCCAAGACTATGCAGAGTATGACAGATGCATTAGGCAACTAAGTCAGACTAACTGTCTTTATATGATTTTCACATTGTTTTATTATGATGTTGTTTCCTGGATTTAGTCCTATTTGAAATATTTGTCAGTGTTATTTGCTACGTTCTCTCTTCTCATATTCTAACCTTCACTTCCATGCTAATATAGTATTGACAACTCTGTGTTCTTTTTCTTGAAGAGGGCTCTGAAAATGGAATAAGCTCCAGGCCCTTCAACACTTGGATGCTCCCCAACTGAACTAGGCCAGGCCCTGGGCCAAATGCTTTACCAGTAGTCTCTCAGCTGCGTCTCACAATGACCCTGTGAAGTCACTCTAGCATCATCCTCTTTTTTTTTTTTTTTTAAAGATTTTATTTATTTATTTGACAGAGAGAGAGCACAAGTAGGCAGAGTGGCAGGCAGATGGAGAGGGAGAAACAGGCTCTCCGCCGAGCAGGGAGCCAGACGCGGGGCTCGATCCCAAGACCCCAGGATCATGACCCAAGCCGAAGGCAGCCGCCTAACGGACTGAGCCACCTAGGCGCCCCAATCCTCGTTTTAAAGATAGGAAAATGGAGGCTCAGAAAGGTTAAGTAACTTGCCCATTGTCACGCATGGGCATAAAGTGGTGGAGATGGGCTTCAGGTCCAGGGAGTTGGGCTCCAGTGTCCACCCTTTTAACCACTCTTTCCTCTATAAGCCTGAAGGCTTATCCACGGACTAACCACCTGGGGCTCTCTGACACATCTGCTCATTTTGTCTCTCTTGATTATCACATGATAATCACTTGGGTCACAACTGACCCGCAGCCGGCCACTCACAGGCCGGACTCACTGACGGCGCTGGCTTCTCCTTGGACCAGCTGGTGAGCCCGGGCTCCATTTCCAGGTGCCTCACCCACTCCACCTCGTTCACCCCTAGCTGAGGAAACAGCCTGAACGCAGACTGAGGTCACCGCGCTCACCCAGAGGGGGAGTGTGAAAAGGAGACCCTCTGCCTCCCAGGCCCAGCTCTCGGAAGAGGATGGTGCCCAGAGTGGGGGCGGGGAGGAGGGGAGAACCACTTGATCCGAAAACCCCGCTGCAATGGGGGGTGTTCCAGGGAAACGCTCCCCATTGGAAGAAACATGGGACAATCTGTGGGGGTAAAAAAAAAAAAAAAAGCATAGGGAAGGCTGTTTCCAGTGATGTTTTCCATTATGAGGCTTAGAGGAAAGGAAGAGTCAGGTCTCAGACTAAACACACGACTAATTGTCGCTCCAGCCCTCACAAACGGAACAACCTGTTCTCCGAAGTCCCTCTCGTGGTGCCTTCTCCTGAATCCCCTTGAGGAACTCTAAAGCCTGGATCCAGCCAGCTCTTCCTTGCCGACCGGCCCAGGAGTCTCCCGAGAGAAATACGGTAAATGGAGTGTCTGCATTGCCCTGGGAGGGCTCTGGGTCCACCCACGACACCAGCCCCCGCCCTCCGGCCTCCACTAGAGAGAAAAGCCCAGGCCGCAGCCCCCGTGAGGTCCTGCCAGGGGCAGCAAAAGAAAGCAGAAGTTACAGTGAAGTCCCTGAGCCAGCATCCCACCGGCTCCTGCTTCTAGAGCCGGGAGAGAAGGACTTCGTCTTCTTCCGGGACTACTAGGGGCACCAGCAAGAGGCTAAGGGGAGAGCGAGTTTCCTCCCCCAGGTGGGTCCATGCTGAAGCCTGCTCGCACCTCCCCCGGTGACCCCGACAAGGCAGAAGTCCTTCATTTCAACATTTCACATACCTCATCGTCTGCTTCTCTCCCCGCAGAGTAAAAGGCAAAACAACAAAGTTCTACTGAGCTCCGCTCTGCAGGAGGAGGCAGGGCTGGGAGGAAGGGAAGGTGCTCTGCTGCCTTCCAACTCCTGTCAAAAGAATAAACAGCTGTTTCAGGAAGAGGGGGGTAGACAGATCCCACAGCAGCCAGGGGCTTTGTTCCTTGCTGGCCCAGGGAAATGGGCTGTTTATCAGGCCTTGACTCAGAGCTACATGCCAAGGCAGAGATGTTTCTCTCTGGGCCCACGAGTGGCCGGGCCTCCCTCACCCAGCGGAACTAGGCCTGGTGTTGGAGGAGAGAAGACCACCACCCTTGAGAGGGACCCACAGGCCACCCACGTCACCCACTCCTTGGCAAAAATGGGAACTGTTCTGAGACCAAACGTCCCCCAGTGACTACTATAAGGAACAGCCAATGGAGAGGTTAAAAAATATATATATATTCAGGGGTGGGTGGGCGAAGGGGAGTCCTCAAGACTTCTGTCGAAATGCTACCGAGACGGCCCCCAAGGTTAAGCCTCTCCTCCACATCTTTTGAACTTCGGAAGTTGTTTTGTTTGAACGCTATTTTTATAGAATGTTATGAGATCTCCCGCATCGAAAACTGAGCTATAAGAACTTTAAAAGGTCACTGAGGCCCAACCCTGCTCTTTGGCTGAATAATGCTTAACCCTTCCCACACCCACCTCCTGCTCCTAAAATAGAATTTTCCAGCTGGAAAGGACCTTAGAGCAGTGGATTTTCAAACGTTGAAACAGCTAAAACTTTTATTAAAAAAAAAAAAACCCACAGGAAGTCATTCTCAGAACTCCACCATACAAAACAGAGCACACAGAGTGCTTTGGCTGAGGCAGGGAAATGAAGCTCAAAGCCCCCCCGGAACCTCCCCCACCCTGATTCCAGCCCTCCCGAGGGGCCCCACATGGCTCCTGGGAGGACATTCTGGAAACCCCAGACTTGGGAGAGGGGACCAAAGTCCAGGAGCCCCGTCAGGGGATGCCTAATCCAGCCTCTTACTGCTGTTCTGAACAAAATTTCACACCCCCTCCTCTGGGGGCACAAGCTGGTTGGCTACAGTGTTTTGGGGTCTGGAAGTCCCGACAACGTGCTTAAATCTAGGAAAGCTGAACAAAGGTGTGCCTTGCAACCCAGTCATCGTGTTCTAGGTCTGGACGCAAAAGAAAATGCCCGTAAGCTCATCAAGAAACACAGACTGGAACGTTCATAGCACAGCAAAAACTGGAAACAGCCCCAAAGCCCATCCTCAGAGCAGCTCAGTCCTGTGCTAGAGTGTGCGCTTCCACACAACAACGAGACTGAGCCAGCTATCAACATGATGACTCTCGCACACGTAATGCCGAGAGAAAGAAGCCCTGGGTGAGTCCGTTTATTTAAAGTTCCAAAACAGGGCGCCTGGGTGGCTCAGTTGGTTAAGCGACTGCCTTCGGCTCAGGTCATGATCCTGGAGTCCCGGGATCGAGTCCCGCATCGGGCTCCCTGCTCGGCGGGGAGTCTGCTTCTCCCTCTGACCCTCCCCCCTCTCATGCTCTATCTCATTGTCTCTCTCAAATAAATAAATAAAATCTTAAAAAAATATATAAAATAAAGTTCCAAAACAGGCAAAACCAATCTGTGGTGCTAGAAGTTAGGATGGGGGTGGCTGAGACTCAGAAGGGGCTCAGAGGAGTTCCCATGGGGCTGGTCCCGTTGCTTCTTAGGCTGGGTAACGGTTACGCAGGTGTGTCCGCTTTGTGAAAATTTGTCTCGAATGTGCCTTTTCCATGCAAGTTTTAAGAACAAGAGTGAACAGGGGTGCCTGGGTGGCTCAGTTGGTTGGTTGGGCGACTGCCTTCGGCTCAGGTCATGATCCTGGAGTCCCGGGATTGAGTCCCGCATCGGGCTTCCTGCTCAGCGGGGAGTCTGCTTCTCCCTCTCCCGCTCCCCCCTCTTGTGCTCTTTCTCTCTCTCACTCACTCTCTCTCTCTCAAATAAATAAAATCTTTAAAAAAAAAAAAAAAAGAACAAGAGTGAACAGAAAACTTTCTTCTGAAAGCTGCCTTCTCTTGGACATGGTCTTCCCCTGCCCCTGGCTTGAGGGCCACAGGACCATAGGCAGGCCCTACTTTTTCTTTCTTTTGGGTTCCCCGCCCCAATACCAAGCACCACTCTCAAAACAAAGGAGTACATACTTCTGGTCACTCCTGAATTGAGAGACTGAGAACTAGCAAATGAGCCTCAGGCCGTGTAGCTGTGCTGATCGAAGAAGGCCAAAGACCACCCAGGGAAGAGCTTGGACCGGGCCTGGCCAGGCTGCCTAACCTCATCATTCGTCGTCACCAGGGCCCGCCCAGTCCTGGCCGCCCATGGATCTCTGAGCTAGCCGCCAGCATGCGGTACCTGTCCGCTGGCCACATCTCGAAGCGGAGGACTGCAGGGCCTCAGAGTTATGGCCAAGGTGGCTGCAGCCCAGGTGTGGGAAGGCCTGGCCTTGCATCCAAGACCACATCTGGCAGGGAAAAATGAAGGTCAAGATCCCACCCTGATCACCTCTGCAGAGTGTGAGGACTAAGTGTCCGTGGCAAAGAACCCTACAGACCAAATGTTTATGGGCTGTCAGTGTTTGTTTCATCGGAAACTTGTTTAGGGCAATCACAGAAGACATTCTTGCTTGTGTGTGACAGAGCAAATTGGGTTACATGAAGTACACTCTCCTTCAACTTTGCTTAAGTGTCACCTCGTTGGGGAGAAATTCCCAGATTTAGAATGACTTTCTTTTTGTAGGCTCCTTATTCATCTTTTTTTTTTTTTTTTAAGATTTTATTTATTGGACAGAGAGAGAGAGCGAGCACAAGCAGGGGGAGCTGCAGAGGGATAAGGAGAAGCGAAGCAGACTCCCCACTGAGCAGGGAGCCTGATGTGGGCTCGATCCCAGGACCCTGGGATCATGACCCGAGCTGAAGGCAGATGCTTAACCGACTGAGCCACCTAGGCACCCCCTTATTTATCTCTTAAATATCTTTCTTCTACCAGAATGTCAACTCTATGGGCAGATACTTTCATACGTCTTGTACCAAAGTAAAACATCAGCTGATGTTCCGAGCATCTTTATAGGTTACAACGCATGCCTAGCGTGGTGCTTGGCACCTGTGCGTTCGATAAATGTTAACTATTCTAGGGCGCCTGGGTGGCTCAGTTGGTTGAGCGACTGCCTTCGGCTCAGGTCATGATCCTGGAGTCCCTGGATCGAGTCCTGCATCGGGCTCCCTGCTCGGCGGGGAGTCTGCTTCTCCCTCTGACCCTCCCCCCTCTCATGTGCTCTCTCTCATTCTCTCTCTCTCAAATAAATAAATAAAATCTTAAAAAAAAAAATGTTAACTATTCTAAAAAATGGATGGCAATAAGAGTAAGAGCCATACTAGCAGTGAGCAGTGGGATGAAGGGAGCGAGGCAGAGATGAGTGTAGTCCATGCTGCTCCAGGTGTGGACCCTGCGGTGTCCAGTGTGGGCCCAGGGTGAGTGTCTGCACGAGGAGTCTGGTGATGCGGACGCTCGCTGACATTTGCAAGCTCTGCTCTGGGCTGGTGCCCAGGTTTCTGGGTGAAGTAGCAGAGTGGAATAGTATTGCTGCTACTGAAGAATGCGGTGTAAGGGCTGGGAGTGGGGGGAGTTGGTGAGTTCTGTCCTAGATGTGTTGAGTTCAAAGAACCTGCTGGAGCCAGCGCAGCAGTGGCGTCCTAGAGAGAGCGAGGCCCGGAGGAGTCTAGTTTGGGAGTTGCCAGCATGCGGGCAAGAGCGGGCAGGTCTGCTGGGTGCTGAGGCAGAGAAGCATAGAGGGCAAAGCGGGGCGTCCCTAACAGGCACCGCCCTGAAACCAGGGGGGCACCGCTAAGAGGCAGCAGGGGGTGGGGAGCCAGGAACTAAAGGAATCGCGACAGCCGGGGAGGACCCCGTGCAGCCAAGACCGCCGTGTGAGGGCTGAGAGCAGAGTCCGGTGAGGCCCTCCGGATCCCTCTGGATTCCCAGCTGGGGGCCACGCTCTCATCTGGCCCCCTCGGGGCCCCCTGGCCGCTGCAAGAGAGGAGAAGGCCACACACATGTGCCTGGGCAAGGTTGCTGCCGTCTTGAGAATCGCAAGGAGCGCCAGGCGTGGAGGTGTGGCAGCAGACAGAGGTTCTGGTCCTGGCTCTGCGTCCCACACTGCAGGCAACTCCCTGCATGTGCGGGGTTGTTTCTCACGCTCCCCCCAACCCTCCACCACCTGGCAGATGAAAAGCTCGGGCTAGTGTCTCCTGCTCTGCACTGCATCCCAGCTCTGGGGGGTCACGGCACCCCTCCAGCCCAGCCACAGACTCTGGCTGCAGACCCCTGCAGAGGAGCTGTTGGGGCTTTCAGAGCCCTAGGCCGTGATAAGGCTCCCAAGACCAGAGACAGAAGGGGAGGCGCCAGCCTTTGGCTGGAGGAAGGGCACTGTGGGTGGGGTGGGGGTGGGGGGCACAGAGCCAACAGGTGTGCCTAATCCAAGGCTTTATCTGGCTGAGATCAGAACCACTGAGAGGCAAGTTCTAAGCAGCCTTCTCCTCCCTCAGCCATGGTGGGAGGCCCTGGAACCAGCAAGGGAGCCTCACATGGGGAGAGAAGGCTGGCCTCTGCCTGGGTCCTGTTCTGCCTCCCAGAGGCAGAGCCTGTCTCTCAAGGGACCGGCTCCCAGTCCCAGCCTCGTTGCCCCTGTGTGTTCCCCTGGCTGGCTGACGTCTGCCAGGTGACATGAGAGCAATAAACAAGTCACTCTCATCCGCAGGAGTTCAAGTCCCTCTGTCAACGCTCCCAGTGTCTTGCTAACCAGCCTACCTCCCAAAGGTTTTCACCCATTTACAGCATCCACGCCAGACAGCTTCTGCTTGAAGGCTTCTAGTGATGGGGAACTTCTAGACTTTTCTCTCTTTTTTTAAAGATTCTATTTATTTATTTGAGAGAGAGAGAGAGTGCAGAAGAAGGGGGGAGGGGCAAAGAGGGAGGGAGAAGCAGGCTCCCCACTGAGCAGGGAGCCCCACACTGGGCTCAATCCCAAGACCCCGAGATCATGACCTGAGCCGAAGGCAGACACTTAACCGACGGAGCCACCCAGGCGTCCCACCTCTAGACTTTTCTGATGGTTTAAGGCACATCTTTTCAGTATGGAACTGATTTCTGATCTCTGCTTCCTAGAACATTATTAATATCGATAAAGGCTACCATTCATTTGCATATGCCATTTCATTTGATCCTTACTCTGATCAGAGACGATGCTCTCCATTTCCCAGGCAGGGAACCGAGGCTCAGAGGTTAAGTAACACGGACAAGATCACTCTACCTCCAATAAGCCCTCCGTGTCCACGTACAAGATCACTCTACCTCCAATAAGCTCTCTGTGTCCACAGAGCTGTGCCTTCCCCAGTGAAGCTCCTCGGAGACAGGGCCCCAGACTCTTTCCTCTGCAAACAAAACACCATCTTCAGCAAAGCCATGCCCACCAGTGTTTACTCCAGCAATACACATATGGAGGGCATTTCCTCAGTACCGGGGACCGTGCTGGGACGGGGCCACACACGGCCTGAATCAGACCCCCTGCCTGCACTTTTCAAGTCCACGTCCGGTGAGAGGAATGTGTGCACCTACAAATGCCAAATGCTGTTTACGGACGTCAGTTCCTGCTCCTGCCATCAGGCTACCCAGGCTGGCCTTGGCACAGAGCCGGGCCGTCCGTGCACGCGCCCACTGGCAGACAGAAGTTAGCACTCCTCTCTCCCTTGGGGTCTGTCTCCTGTTCCTTCATTTTTTACCACCCTCCTGTCTCTGTTACTTGTGTTTTGCCTTTCTACAGTCTTTGCCTTTGCCTGGTGTCGTCAGTCAGAAAGGCCCTATAAAATCAGGGTGACCATACAAACTGCTTTCCCTAGGTCAGTTCTGGTTTACGTGTGTTGTGTGGCAGTTAACAGGTTATGGTCTAGAGCCCTCTTTCACTTTCAAAGGTGTGCCAGTCTGGAGGGTAAATCATAGGGTTACTCTATGTAGAAACGGTTCCATAAAATAAAGGGAATTGAATGACGTCCTCCTCAAGATCCTTTCCAGCTGGAATCCAGGGCTTGTGTTCACCACCTGCGGGTCCCTTAGGATCCCCCTCTCCAGCATCCAGAGTCTTTCCTACAACTGCTCAGAGGTGGTGCAAGCCCAGCCCCTCCAGATGCATTTCTGCTCCACCGCTGACCTCCACCTGTCCCCCTTAGTACCTTGGCTGGGCGTATCTCTGCTCTCCCTGCTTCCTCTGTGCAGGCTAGGAGGTATTCAAAGGCTAAGAATTTACTGGGAAGGGCGCCTGGGTGGCTCAGTCATTTAAGCATCTGCCTTTGGCTCAGGTCATGATCCCAGGGTCCTGGGATGGAGTCCCACGTCCAGCTCCCCGCTCAATGGGGAGCCTGCTTCTCCCTCTCCCTCTGCCTCTCCTCTGCTGGTTCTCTCTCTCTCATGCCCATTCTCCCTCTCTCTCTCAAATAAATAAATAAAATATTTCTAAAAAAATTTTTCCTGGAAAATCCTGAGGTTGTCTTGTTTCCCCCCCACACACTAGGTTTTCCTACATCTCTTGTAATAAATTGACTCTTGTAATAGCTTGACAACAAATTGACTTCCAAGAACTAATCTCTAAAGATGAGGTTCCAGGAATCCTAGCCGTAAGTTAAAAAAAACAAAACAAAACACCTCTTAATTGAGATCACAATGGAGATGGCTTTAATTCTCCTGTTCTTGGAATGAGACAGGCCTGGATTCAAATCCCAGGCCCCCCTACTTTCTTGCTGTTCCGACCTTGGGTAACTAAGTCACTCCACACTCTGTGAGCCTCAGTTTACTCATCCATAAAGCAGGGATGGTAATTTCTTATTCCTTGAGCTGTTGAAAGGATGGACAATAACATCTGTAAAGCTCCCAGTCCCTTGCAGGTACTCAGGAAAAAGGACCCAGCATGATCAACACAGGTGTCTGAGGGACAAGCACTGTTCCGCCGCATCTCAGTGGCAGGACGGCATGGCACGGAGCTTACAGCCTGGCTTGGAGGCAACAGGTCTGGCACTGACGAAATGCGTGACCTTGGGCAAATCACGTGAGCTTCCTGACACCTGGTTTCTCTCCTCTGTAAGATGAGAGCAACAACGCCTTTCTCTTCAACCATGGTGAATGAGAGGGTGCCCATAAGGTGCTTGGCACAGGGCCTGATATTGGAACAAGTGCCCAATGGCAGCTACTTAATTTCCTTTTTTTTTTTTTTAAGATTTTATTTATTTGACAGAGAGAGAGACAGCGAGAGCAGGAACACAAGCAGGGGGAGTGGGAGAGGGAGAAGCAGGCTTCCCGCCGAGCAGGGAGCCCGATGTGGGACTCGATCCCAGGACCCTGGGATCATGACCTGAGCTGAAGGCAGACGCTTAACGACTGAGCCACCCAGGCGCCCAGCTACTTAATTCCTAATAATGATTGTTCCAGAACTCTCCACCTCACAGGCTCCAGCATCACCTGCTCTGTGTTCCCAATAAGTCCACATGTTCCCGTGTCCTAAAAACAACCAGCCCATCCTTTGGATGGGGCATTTTCAAATCCTCCCACCTGCTGGAGCCTCCCTAGCCCGTGAGTCAGGGTGAGTTCTGCTCTTTCCACTGGCAGAGGAATCTGGGGACTTGCCCAAGGTGACTCAACTTGGACTGGAAGCTGGGTCTGGGTGGAGGCAAGAGTTTCTCCAACCTGCTTCTGGCCCATAGGAGGTCTGAAAGTCACTGATTCAGTCAAAGTTGAAGGGAATGATGTATTCCCTGGCTTGTTCGTTCATTAAGTAAGTATTGATTGTCAATATTGGCACCTATCATGTGCCAGACACTGCTCAGCCCACTAGGTCTACAAAGATTAGCCAACATGACCTCGCTCTCGTGGAGCTCTGATGAGAAGCTGAGCCCAGAATCCAACTATCACGCCACCAAATGCATTCCGTGATTGAGGTGAATGTCCTGAGACAGAAAAAGACAAAGGAGCCCCGCCAACGTTCAGTCACTCCCTGACTCTGAGCTCCACGGATTTCTGGAGGAATCGGACAACAGTCTCACATGCCACTTCCCCGTGTGGCTGCAGGAACATCCTTACTACCCAAGGTCACTCTACCCTCAAGCATGCCCCCCATCTTCTGAGCTGCTGCATTTTATAGATGAGAACACTGAGGCCACGAGGAAGGCAAATGACTGATCCAGGGCCACCTGGCAATGACCTGAGGAGACCAGGGCTGCTACCCAGGTGTCTGGCATCTCTCCAGGACGAGATGCCTCTAAACCACAGCACAGGAAATCAAAGGCCTCAGGGAGGGGCTGGAGGCTGCAGTCAACAGTCTTCCCAAGTTTCCTTATTTGTGGCCAAGAAAACTCCAGAAGCCTCTGCCAGGGATGGCCACATCACTGTTCTTCCCTTCCCCTGGCCCCACTGCTCTTGAACGATTTGGGGATGCCAATGGTGGGCTTTCTGACATGAGCACAGAAATGTCACTGGGAAATGGTGAGCACGGATGGGCTGACGCTAAGGGAGGCATCCAATTCAGAAAAAAAAAAATCCTCACTCAAGTATAAACATAAAACAGCTCAGAAATGGAGCAGAAACACCTGAATACGAGCTCCACTGAGGACACATCACACGAGTCTGTTACGAAGATGTGGCGTGAAAGCCACAATTTGACCCCTTGGCCTTGGCCTTGGTCTTGGTCAGGAGCTTAGGGCCTCGAGCTCTGAGGAGGTACGTCACCTGCCCTCCTCACGGCTCTGTTCTCCACTGAGCTTCTGCTCTCGTCTGCTCAGCGCTGGGGCTGAGGTGGCTTTGGGGTTTCTGCCCTGGGTGTAGTTTCCTAACACTCACAATGGAAAGTCCATAGGCTGTTCCATCGGCACCACCCAGGCTGCTTAGCTCAGCGAGGCACAGAAGGGAATGACCCACTGAGGTCTCACTAATGCTGTTCCACCAAATATTTCCAGCTCTCTACCTTCATTGTAGGATTTCATTTCCTGGTCCCCTTGTGGTTGGGGACTAGTGACTTAGTCTGACCAATATGATAAGAGTGGGCCATTCAATTGCTAGGGCAGGACCCTCAAGGGCTCTCTTTCCTTGTGCCATGGAGTACATTCAAGAAGGCGTTCCAGCAGCCTGGTTCCTTGAGTGAGGGACACAGCCACCAGCTGACCCCGGATGCCCATATTAATTAGAGAAGGAAATAAACCTTTATGGGTTCGGCCCCAAGCCTCGAGGGGCTTTCTATTGCTGCAGTATAACCTACTCCATCCTGACTGATACGCCGCCCATCTCACAGAGTAGGAGATTCTTGAGGTATAAGTCTACCCTCTTCCCTCTCAAAACCTCACCCTCCTCATCACTAAGAGCCCTGCATGAACACACGCAAGTAAGACAGAGGCAAGAACGTTCCTCTAATGTTCTGGAGAAATTTTCTGCTCAAGTCCCAGAGATGGCTGACCATTCACCTACATTTGAAAAGAATGGGAAGGAAGTTGAGTGGATTGTTGTCTACAGACTCCCTTTCCTATGAAGGAAGAAGCTAGATCACTTGATACGAGCAAGTGAGACTACAGCCTGAGAGCCCCCCTCGCACCAGGTTAGCAGCAGATGCCAGGGACACTGGGAGGGGGAGACACTGACCAGGGACAAGGACACAGGGTGCCAAGCAGCACTGGAAGCCTCCTGGGGTTGGAAGTGAGCCGGCCACATGGTCCCATTCACCAATCGTCACAGGAGTCGAGGAGGTGGAGCTCACAGCATCCTATACAGTAGATTCTACTGTTACCCCACTTTACAGAGAAGGAAATCGAGGCCCAGAGAGATGGTATCACTTGCCCAGCTCCAAGAGCTCAGGGTCAGAGCCAAAACTATCCGAGCCTGGCCGGCCCAAAAGCTTAGCCACTACCTGGTACTCTTTCGGCCAGAAGCCATGTCACTCCCTTGGCCCTTTATCAGGCTTTTCTTCTGCACCTTCACTTCTCCTTTTAATTACTATTTCATATGTACATAGTCTCCCAATCCAGATCCTGAGCTCCTGAAGAGCAGGAATAAGTACTTTATAGAATAACTAATAACAGTACCCGCAGCAGCAAATGCTATTCTTTATTGAACACACAACATGCCAGGTTTGTGTTCTAAGCACTTTACACTCGTTATTCAGTTCTCACTCAACTCTGCAACAGGTACTGGAACCATCCCCGTTCTGCAGATGCGGAAGCCTCCCAGTTTGGCCAAGCTGAAATTCAACCCCTGTTATTAATATTTTCATAACTATAGTCCAATTTGAGTCCTTTCCTCTATGATCTCATTATTGTATTTTTTAGATTTTGAAACACTCTCAGAAGGGGTCTATGGGCTTCCCCAGATGCCATAGGAGTCCATGGAGGAGGCAGGTGCCCGGATTCCAAAAGCAGGATTCTGGCCCCATCTACCCCGCAGAACCCAGAGCTCCTGGCTAGTACAGGGTAAGCAGAGTAAGGGACCCTATACCATCTTCATGCAAGGGTGGGGAGTGAATCACAGCTACTTTAGCCCATCTGCACATCATAAATACATAAATATCATAAATACTTTGATTTCAGCAGTATGAGCCCATGTATAACAATTCCTCTTAAAAAAAAGTCACTTGTTTCCCGGGGGGGGGGCGGGGAATTAGCGTCCAGTGTGTTCGTTAGAAAAGCATCAGTTGTGGATCACAAACTGAAACACCAGGAGGGTCTGTAGCAGCTGCCTCTGGATATAATGCTGGCTGACCCCCAGCCCCAGCTGGCCATCCCCCACTAGACTTTTTTCTTAGCATCTGTGTACTGGCTCAGTCTAAATAGCACTAACATGAAATCCCATCCTACCTATGCTAAAGTTTTATAAAGTAAATTTCAGGCATCCAAACCTGCACGCTGAATCACCCACCAGGCACAGCTCTCTAGATTTCCGAAAATCTGGGCTATTATCGGACTCGGGGATAAGGCAGTTGGGGCCAGTGCTCCCTGTCCAGACTAGACAGCTGTCCTCCCTGGCAGGTGGCCAGTGCCGAGTGCCGAGCCTCAGGACAGCTGGTGCCAGTCTTGGCTCTGCTCTGATGGGCTCTATGACCTTCCAGAAGTAGCTGGCTATCTGATTTTTTTTTTTATCCTCCAGATATGGGGTGTGTACCAGCTTCGATGCCAGTCAATCAAGAATCACAAAGCACCCAGTGTGCGCCTGGGGCTGTAGGGGATGCAGAAATTATACAGGCTCCCTAGGGAGCTTACATTCTAGTCGGGGAGCCAGGCCTGGAAGCAGTTAACTATTACGTACAGTGGAAAGAAGTCAGTGCAAGTGGGGATGTTCTGTTCTGGGGCCACAGAGGAAGGAGGAAGGGCGAAGCGTCCCGCACAGGGTTGTGCGCCAGGCTTCAGAGAGGAAGGGGATCCCTTTGAACTGGGCCTCGAAGGGTGAGCACGTGGGGAAGAGCGTCCACAGGTTGAAGGACAAGCATGTGCAAATGCAGGGGGCTAGAATGGGAGCACCCCACCGAGCCCAGTGTGGACTGGGGAGCAAGGGGTCCAGCCCTGGTCTCTCCCCACACCTACTGCTTTGGAATCCAGAAGAATCCCTGGAAACTGTATAAGCTCCCCAGATGATTGCAACATGCAGGGAGTTAAGTGCTATGTGTTGAGGAAAAAAAATGAATGAGTGAATACAAAAATGAACTTGACCTCGGGCAAGTCCCTTCCTCGCTCAAGATGTCTTCTTTAAAATAAAGGCACTGGATCACCCTGGTCGTTTTCAAACTGTGTTCTAGAGAACCCCAGAATCTCCCGAAGACCCTCAGGAACCACAGAGAGGAGATGGGGAGGCTGAGAGAGCAGGACTCTGAACCCCCGTCCACCCTTCCTTTGATCATCTCCCCTTTTATCTGTCTGCTATCATATGCTGTGCTTCCATGTGCTATTTTGTTTGTAGTAAAGTTTCCTTGGCTACAAAGAACTTTTAAAACCACTGAATTGGATGATCATCCAAGAATCCCCAAGGAGAAATTTTTAAATTCCTTAAAGGCAGCAGCCTACTTCTGTGGAGTATTCCTCAAACACAAATATGGACATAGCATGAGGCTGCTCACCAGGGTTATTCATTTTACCATCGTAATTTAAAATCGTTTGCTGCAGAGCAGAAAGCAATGCGTGGAGGGGGAAACATGTGGATAGCAATGCAGTGGAATATTACACAACCTTTAAAAAAAATTGTTTCTGAAGAATAGTTAATAAGATGGGAAATTAAATGAGAAAGCCAGATACCAAACTGCACATAGACTACAATCTCAACTCTGGATCTAATGTATCAAAATGACTGGACAGGGGCGCCTGGGTGGCTCAGCTGGTTAAGCGACTGCCTTTGGCTCAGGTCATGATCCTGGAGTCCCGGGATCGAGTCCTGCATCGGGCTCCCTGCTCGGGAGGGAGTCTGCTTCTCCCTCTGACCCTCCTCCCTCTCATGCTCTCTGTCTCTCATTCTCCCTGTCTCAAATAAATAAATAAAATCTTTAAAAAAAAAAAAAAATGACTGGACAAGTATGGTGGGCCCTCAAAAAATTAAACATCGAATTCTCATATGATCCAGCAATCCTACTTCTGGGTATATACCCAAAATAATTGTAAACAGGGACTTGAAGAGGTATTTGGGTTTGGGGGGGTTATTTTTAAAGATTTTACTTATTTATTTGAGAAAGAGTGAACACAAGCTGGGGGAGGGCCAGAGGGAAGAGAAGCAGACCCCCCTGCCGAGCAGGGAGCAGACGTGGGAAACGATCCCAGGACTCTGATCATGACCTGAGCCGAAGGCAGAGGGTTAACAGACTGAGCCACCCAGGCGCCCTCCTGAAGAGGTATTTGTGTACCAGTGTCTAAGCAGCATTATTCACAATAGCCAGAAAGGTAGAAAGAGCTCAGATGTCCATTGATGAATGGATGGATAGACAGAGTGCTGTATACATACATTGGAATATTATTTAGCCTTGGAAAGGACAGACACCTGCTTCAACAGGGATAAACCTTGAAAACATTATGCCCAGTGAGCTAAGCCAGACACCAAAGGACAAATACTGGAGGATGCTACTTAGATGAGGTGCCTGGAGTGGTCAAATTCATGGAGACAGAAAGTAGAGTGATGGTTGCCAGGGGCTGGGGCACGGGAGGGAATGGGCAGTTATTGCTTAACGGGTACAGAGTCTCCATCTGGGAGGATGGAAACGTCCCAGAGATGGACAGTAGTGATGGTGGCACAATGATGTAAGTGTATTTAATGGTTCTGAATGGTTCACCCAAAAAGTGTTATAATGGTTAAATTTTACGTTATGTGTATTTCACCAAGATTAAAAAAAAAAAAAAAAGTACCAGCCAGAACTAGAATCACAGGTAATGGTGGTGAATCGTGTGATGAGACTGGCAGAACCATCCCTCTATTCTTTCCACTTCGCGGCATTTGCAAATGTTCTACAATGAGAATAAATTACTTTCAAAACTGGACAAAAAGCTATTTAATTAAATAAATCTGGTGGTTCTCTGACACTTTCCAAAAATGCATTGTTGCCTTTTATGTAAATGGAAGCAATACTTTATGTACTTAATAAAAGGAGCCAAGTTCAAGGATGCCAACTCTCAAGTATACAGCAAGCCACTCAATCAAAATAAATGACAGGCGAAGTGCTTCCCCTTTTTAAGACTATTTGTTCTCACCTATATTTAAATAAATTTCAAATAAAAACAGAACCAAAATATAATCCTCTAATGAGCTTCCCAAGAAGCTGTCTGGCTTGGGAAAGCTCAAATGCAAACTGAAGAGAGAAAGAACGCTACAGAAAAGTGGGGGACAGCCCGTGTTTTCTTCAGGACATTAACGCACCAGTCGGGAAAGTGACTTTGCCGGTGTATTTCTATTCCTTCTGCTTCTGGAAAACGTCCTTGGGCAGAAAGAATTACAAATCCACAAGCATCCTGCCGTTTGTGTTCATTGCAAATCCATTTCCTCCAACACCCCCCACTCCAAATAACTGTTGACCAAATATTTAAAGGATATTGGTTGGAAGGGCAGCCGATGTGTCTCCCTGCCAAGGTGCCCTCTATCCTAAGCCAACTGCGTCCACCTTTCCTGACTCCTGGGTCCTCTGCGTAGGATGAGGTGGCCAGGGCCACCCAGAGTGGCTCCTCACTGGCCATGTGACCTCAGGCAGTGTCCTTACCCGACCAATGGGAAGAAAGGCCCCACCTCGCAGGGCTGTTGTGGGGGCTAAATGTAAAGTGTAAAGTGTCCCTGAGATATTGGGCGCATAGTAGGTGCTCACAAGCTTCTTCCTTTATATCTTAAAGTTCACCGTTCAAGATTCATGTGTGTCTTGGTGGTGGATTGGAGCATGGTAGTACCAAAGGTAGTTAATGCTGAGTGGTGGGTTTCAGGATTACGGTACAGCAGTGGGGTGAAGACAGGATCCTTCAGACCCAGAGTTCAGGGGCAGCCCTGGAAGGCAGGGGAGGGGACCCCAGCAGCCCATGGCCCCCAGCTCTAGCTCCTACACTGGCCGGCACAAAGCTCTTTCATAGGAGTCCATGTGAAATCCTCAGAGCCGGAAGGTGGGCTCCATTTCACAGATGAAGAAACAGAGGCTCAAAGAGTCTGTCTGTCTCATTCAAGGTCACACAGTTAGGCAACTGCCAGATATAGGGTTTTCTAAAACCCTCTTGGCATGAAGGGGTGGGGGTGGGGGTTCTGATAATTCTAGTTCCGCCACTAACTCCTTTGTTCAGTTAGTTGTTTACCTCTTGCCTCTTTCTTTAAAAAAAGTTTTCAAGAAAAGGCAGGGAGGGGACAGGAAGACTCTTTGAGGCACTAAATTAGGTAAGTTGCCAGTCTCTGGGCTCTGGCATCCTCATCTGTAAAATGAGGCACTTCCTGCCTCAAGACCTTTGCACATGCTCTTCCCTCTGCCTGGGACACCTTTCCCCGCCCCCTCACACCCATGTACCCTCCTCCTTTCCTTTAGGCTTCAGTGACAATGTCACTCCCCAGGGAAGTCTCCCTGTTATATTCTTATTCTCCCTTGTAGCCCCCTATGCCTCTCCTTTGGGGACACTGACCACTATATTTGGACACATAGGCATACACGCCTCACCACGAGATGGAAGACTGCTCGTTAATTAGCTGGCAGAGAGGCGGCATTCAATGGTCTTTGTTGTACATTGATTAAAAAAATATATATATGAGTTCTTCTCAGGGGTCTGCTCTTCAGAAAGTACCCTCCCGTCCGCAACCAAGACCACACCAACCTCAGGTTCTCATCTACACAACAAGGGGAGGTGGACAGGGCACGTATCAGATTTCTGCCAGCTCACACATGCTATGATTTTATCCCCTCAATAAACCAACCAACCAACCCAACCCAACCCAACAACCATTGTGAGTCCGGCACACTGGACAAGTTCGGAGAACAGGTTCTTACATTCTTGGGCCTCAGTTTCCCTATCTCCAGAACGAAGCATTCAGGTGCAACCTTGTGGGCTCTTCCCACCGTCAACAATGGTAATTCCAGTAAGAAGGCTCCCTCCTCCCCCTGCCTTTCCTTGGGAGCTATTCCTCAGGCCGGGCACACACACAGGAAATGGGACATCCAGTTTGTCGCTCTCAAGCATGGCTGGACTCATGGGGAAACAAAGAGTTTCTGAACTTCCTATTAAAGCCAAGACTCCATGCCCAAGACCTTTCTCCCAACAGTGTGGGCAGAGGACCCTGTTGGTGTCCGGCTGGGCCTCCCTTGCCACCCCCACCCTGATACATTAGCAGGGGCTGCAGAGCCCAGAATGAGCAGATTAACAGTCTCGGGGACGTTCCTGCGACTGTTCCTCGGATGCCTCACTGAATCCCGGGACAGAGCAGAAGGCGGAGGGCAGGACCCCTGAGCTCAGGGAAGCCCCCACTCCTCTCTGGGCCTGCGTTTCCCCATATGTTGAGTAAGGGGACTGGATTTGGGGCTGTGCCGGCTCCCTGCTCACTGTTTTCAATTCCAGAAGGCAGTGCGGTGTCCCATGATGGAGGGAGCCATCTCCTCGCCCCTGTCTGAGGCCCCAAATCTCTCCTTTACCATGTGGCCCCGCGAAATGTCTTAACCTTTCCGTGCCTCCGTTTCCTTATTTGCAAAACTGGGGATTCTGGCTGATGAAAAGCCAGGCTTCCTGTGGCGCTCCTGGGCAGCATGTGAAGTGAGTAAATGCCCGTGAGCGTGAGCGGTTGTTTTATTATCCCTCTGGTTTCTGGATCGCTTCCCTTTCTCACCTTGCCCAGACAGCCCTACCGGCCCTGCCAGCCCCATGCCTCCCCGTCCCTCAGAGAAAGCGAATCAGAATCTCAGGCGCAGCCAAGCGCGGCAGGAAAAGGGAAGTGTAGGGCAAACAGCAGAAAATCCTAGGATGCTTCCCCAAAGCAGACGGATTCGGGGGGCCGGCAGATGCCCCAGAGAAGGCCTGTGGGCGCCCCCAGATTCAGCAGCTGGGGGAGGGTCCCTGGTCCCCTCGGCTTGCCCTGGAGAGGCCGACTGTTTGGAAAGATCGATGAGATGCAGCAGAAGATGCCAGGTGGGAGGTTAGCTCTGTTCCTGTCTCTGTCCTGCACATCACAGGTAAAGAAGATGCTGGACTCAGCCATCACAGCCCCCGAGGGGCAGAGAACAGGGGACTCTGTCTGATAGACGTGCTGGTCTTTCCCCCGCAGGGACTCGGGAGGTGTGGGCAGCGCTGCCTCCCTCCGGTCCTCACAGGGCGGGTTCTGGAACCCTGCCCGGCCTCAGTTTCCTCACCGGCACAGTCAGGATACTCAAATCCCTGCCTCTGCCGGCTGCTGTGGGAACGCAAGGAGCCTTGGCCGACGTCCCCCTGGGCAGAGGCTCTCAGAGCGAGGCCCGCGGAAGGATGCTGTTTTCTCCCGCAGGAGGAGGCAGAGAAATTGAGAGGATATTCATTTTACTGTGTTTTAACAAAATATCACCCGTGGAGGATTAGAAACAGAGGAACAAAGAAGGACTGACTCTTCTTCTTCCACACTGTCCTAAGCCCTAAAGCGTGGTGCAAGAGACAGAGGGTCATATTCTGCCTCCTGCAGCCACCCTGATGGGGCTCCAGTGGGCTCTGTGCTCAAGGTGGAGTTTAGGCTCCTGTCCTGCTGGAACGGCTCACCCAGGCACAGCCACCATCCTGAGCCGAGAGCATTTTGCCCAGTGGCAAATGCCATAGGCCTCGAATTCTCGGCGGCCACTGAACAGGCAGGGCCTGGCTCTCTCAGCCCAGTCCAGACCGGCCACGCTGCTCAAGGAAAGTCATTGGCACTCAGGGTTAAAAAAGCTGTCCACAGGGGCGCCTGGGTGGCTCAGTTGGTTAAGCGACTGCCTTCGGCTCAGGTCATGATCCTGGAGTCCCGGGATCGAGTCCCGCATCGGGCTCCCTGCTCAGCGGGGAGTCTGCTTCTCCCTCTGACCCTCCTCCCTCTCATGCTCTCTGTCTCTCATTCTCTCTGTCTCAAATAAATAAATAAAATCTTTAAAAAAAAAAAAAAAAAAGCTGTCCACAGAGGAAAAGAATAAACCCGGCAGTCCTCAAGCCCCACGCGCTAGCTCCCACCCTTGGTGATGCTCACTGGAGATTCTCTGTTTGGCTGCGCTGTGTGGAAGGGGTGTCTTTCTCAGCAAGTGAGACTTTTTAATAGCTGCGGGGAACCTCAGGGGTTTCTGCTCAAATCCTTTTCTTTTGCAGACAAAGGAAGAGGCTCAAGGAAAGATGCCCTTTATAGCAGAGGCAGGATTCAAACCCTCGAAGGCTCCTTGACTCACGTCCATTCATTCGATGGGTCCACTGTTACTGAGGGCCTACGACACGGATGCGCTGTTCTAAGCACTGGGGATGTGACAGTGAACCAAACAGTTAAGTACTCTGTTCTCACAGAGCTCACATTCCAGTTGGTAAGCAAATCAAATTAATAATTATAATTAACAAATAATTAAGGACGTAATTCAGGTGGTGGAAAGGGTCATAAAGCAAATAAAAGATGGGAACGCGGAGTGCCTGGGTGGCTCAGACGGGTAAGCATCCGACTCTTGATTTCAGCTCAGGTCCTGATCTCAGGGTCCTCGGATCGAGCCCCAAATGGGGCTCCGTGCTCAGCAGGGAGTCTGCTTGAGATTCTCTCTCTTTCCTTCTCCCTCTGCCCCTCCCCCACAGCTCACGCTCGTTCTCTCTCTCAAATAAATAAATAAATCTTTTAAAAACAAGATGTTGGGGCGCCTGGGTGGCTCAGTCGTTAAGCGTCTGCCTTCGGCTCAGGTCATGATCCCAGGGTCCTGGGATCGAGCCCCACTTCGGGCTCCCTGCTCAGTGGGAAGCCTGCTTCTCCCTCTCCCACTCCCCCTGCTTGTGTTCCCTCTCTCGCTGTGTCTCTCTCTGTCAAATAAATAAATAAAATCTTTTTTAAAAAATTAAAAACAAAAAGATGTTAACATGTTTGAGACTGACAGTGGGGGCGGGGCGGGCTGTTTGGGATCCTGTTTGCACTGGCCTTTCTCCAGGGTCTCCAGGGACCTTCCAAGCCAGCAACATGCTGAAGCTGGCTCATGTTGGCTTGCAAGGGCCAACTGTTAAATTTTCAAGAATTTGGCAAGTGAGCTGTTAAACACAGCCATCATTAAAAATTAAATTGTATAACCTTACAATTAAATGAACTGTATTATGAACAAAGGTAATCAGCAAAACTCAACACTTCCTAATTGTTCTATTACATGGTATACCCTTGAGGTTATTTTGAACCAACTGTATGGGGAGAGAGAGGCAAGTGCTAACTAACAGTATGCTCCCAATTCCTCAACTGGTGGCTTGAAACTGGTCACGGTGGAAATATTCATACTGTGGAAATGGGCAAATACCACGTATCGGGGCTTTTTCAGTTCTGGAGGAGCTAGTCATGAAACATTTACCAGGGGCGCCTGGGTGGCTCAGATGGTTAAGCGTCTGCCTTCGGCTCAGGTCATGATCCCAGCGTCCTGGGATCGAGTCCCGCATCAGGCTCCCTGCTCCTTGGGAGCCTGCTTCTCCCTCTGCCTCTCTCTCTCTCTCTCTGTCTCTCATGAATAAATAAATTTAAAAAAAAATCTTAAAAAAAAAAAAGAAAACCATTTACCAGCATGCCTCCGTGTCTAGATCTAACCCGGGCGTTCTGTGTTTGTGGGAGTCTGTGTCCTTCCCACCAGAGGGTGTGGTGGGGCAGCCCTAACTCTCCTGGGGATGCCCTCACCCCCACCCCGAGCCTCTAGTCACGTGGCCTGAACTTTCTCTTCCTTTTTAAGGCTTCCCCAGTGAGGAAGCCAGACTAGGATCTCTAAACGGATCTGTCTGTTCCTGCAAAACAACTGGTCTCTTCAACAGCACTTATCAAGGGTCTGTCAGATGGTGGTTCCTTCATTAGTCTGTTCATTTAGTTTTGGTCAATTAAGTCCTACGGTAAGTATCTTGAGGAGGCAAAAATTTAAAGGAACCCCTGCAGAGGATCTGTTTGTAGAAATGTTTGTGGTCCCCTTCTGACCTCTAGATTTTCATATGTTAGGTTTCTTTCCTTTGAGAACTGTTCTGGTAACAGCTGAGTGAAGTTACTATTACTTCTATTGATAATAATGACAGGTTGAGGTTTCCCATTTAATAGCACCACGCCTCTGGGCACATTTGTCTCTGAACTCCGCTCCAGTCCACTTTACACCTGAGAATGTTGAGGCCCAGAGGTTCAATAAGGTGATCAAGGCCAGGCTGCCCCTCTGAGAGTTCCCCAGAAGCCTTCTCCCTCCCGCAGCTCCAGCCCTGTGACTCTCCTTAGGCCTGGAGGATCTTGAGGCACTAAGGGTGCCCCAACTCTGGTGGCTTTGGTGGGCTCTCTGGTTTCTCAGCCTCATGTCAGGAATCCCCTCCGGCCACCAGAGCGGAAGGGGCCAGACGCGCTCCTGTCCACCCATGTGCCCCTGGATTGCAGGAGTGTCCCCTAGACCTGGCCAGTTAGTGGTTTTACATCCTAAAGAAGTGCATGAAGGTTCGGATGCCCATGAAATGTTATAGCAGTTCCAGGGGCAGCAAGGGCTAGAATCAGCTCCTGGGCAAGACCCTAACTGTGCTGTCTATGGCCCGACCTTTACTGCTTCTGGCCAGCTTGGTTTTCTAGCATCCCCAGAGATACTGCGAGCAGTAAAAGAAATCCTTCCAGTGCCTGCCTTTTCTGCCTCTGCGAGCTAGAACCTCCACCTGTGGCTTTACAACCATGATCTCTGACCAGTACACGTTCTCGGGTGCCACTCAATGTATTAACCCCAAGCATTTACTGAGCACTTGCACGCGCCCAGGAGTGAATGCCTAAGCACTCAATTAAATCTGCCCCAGGAATATTAATTTGCCCTTCCTCTGCACAGCTCTGGCTAACATAGGAAAACAGAATTTGCTATACAAAATACCACTCTATAGACAACCACAAATGTAGTCAACCGAGCACACCAAGACCCTGCCCCCGATTTTGAGAAGTGGCTTTGACTTCCCCACAGAAGCCGAGCAAGTTCCTCTAGGGGGGACAGCTGGAGGGCCACTTGAGGACTCCTGCGTGGTTCCCTGAGGGAGGAGACAGGAGGGCAGCTACCAACCCCAACGTCATCCCTCTGGGCGGCTGGCCCATCGTCCCAGGCTTGCTGCCCTCTCCGGGCTCCCCTGGCCACCAAGGCCGTCTGGGTTCTGGAACAGCCAGCGGGATACCAGGATGATTGGTTCTTACAGCCTCTTCTCTCCGCCTGAAAACACTTCCCTCTTCACCCTCTAACTCCCACGGGGCTCAGTTTACAGGTCACTTCCTCAAGGAAATCCTCCCTGACCACCTCCCCTGACAGGTTCAGGCCCCTGGGACACCCTGCCCCGCTCTTCTCCTTCACGGCTCTTGCTGTGCAGTCTGTTTTTTAACGACTGTCTCCCCAGCCAAATCCCAGCCTCCCCGTGGGCAGGGATTGTGTCTCTGTTCACTGCTACGTCCCAGGTAGCTAGCACAGCACATAGTAGCTGCCCAACAGATTCTGGATCCGTCGATACATGAGTGACTGAATTTATGGTGGCTCAGTGGCTGTTGAACGAACAGCTAATTTCAAAGCACGAGTCTCTGCAACGGGTGCATCTCCTAGAACCACAGTCCCTGGTGTCCAAACTGGCGAGTAGGGGCCAAAAACTTTCATTGAGAACTCATCACAAGACCTGGCCTCTCTCCCTGCCGGCCTCTTCCAGAGGTTACCTTTCACTCTCTCTGGATGGTGTCTATCTGAGCGGCACCAAGTAGCAGCCATGTCCTGGGCTGGACATGGATCTATGCCCAGGACCCCTGAACCTTCAGAGGCGTCTTCCTTCCCCCTGCCTGTACCCCGCCAGGGTCTCCAAGCCACACTATGTTTGGAGTCGGGACTGGGCTTTCATGCCTCCCTTCTGCCATTAGTTCTTGAGAGACTTTGGCCAAAACATTAAAACCCCCACCCTTCAATTTCCCCCCGCTCCTATAAAATGGGGGCCTAATTCCTAATCTGCTGCCCTCACAGGGCTTTTGTGATGCTCAAGCAAGACAGAAATATGATTTCACTCTTCGAACTGTCGACTGGCGCAGAGAACTCTAATAATAATAATAATTCTATCATTATTTTTCTGTTTTCCCCGGGGTTTTGCTGTCAACCCATAGCCAGCTGATCTCTTCCAGGCTCATTTCACCCAGCCTCTCAGCACCATTCAACCCTCCTGACAACATCCTCCCTCCCAGGAAGCTCGTTCTGCCCGGCACTTCCCAGACCGTGCTCTCCCTGGGCTCTCCCTCGCCCTTTCAGATCACTCGCTCTCCAAGTTGGGACCTGGCCCCCAAGTTGGGACCTGGCCCAGGTGGTGGGCGGTAAAGTGCGCCGTGCCCTCTGGCTCCTGCAGCTCACCAAGGAAGAAAGAAATGACAGGTGACAGAATGTAAGTGCACGTTCCCCGGGGTGGCTGGGGGGAGCCCCTGCCTCCGGAAGGCAGGATGAAGAGCCTGGCTTCACAGAGATGATGATGATTAAGCTGGGTCATGAAGCATGAGCAGGAGTCTGCAGGTGGATTTGGGGAGGAAGTGAAGAGGGCATTCCAAGCAGAGGGGACAGCATGAGAAAAAGCCCAGAGCCATAAAGCCAAGAGAGGGTTTCAGGAATTGCAGTCGTTCCCTGAGGCTGGAGCACAAATTCTAAGGGGGGGTGGGGGTGGGGAAGAGGAGAATAAAGAGTGGCTCAGACAGCAGCTCCTGCAGGATCTTGGAAAGAAACGCGGGCCTTACCCTGAGGGCAGAGTGGAGCCTGGGAAAGATCAAAACCCCAATCGGTGTGGTGTCTGGCAAGGCGTGGACTGCAGTGCCAGGATGTTCTAGGGGACATGAGCCTGGAGCAGACAGCAGGGAGCCACAGAGATGCGGCCTGGGCTGGAGAGGGCTGCACCTCAACTAAGCAGGACCCAAGGCACAACAGGACGACAAAGACATAGGGGTCATACACTCGGTTCTGGGGGAGACTCCCAGGCAGAGGGACCGTGTGTGTGACATTGGCTTGAAAGCGTGCTGCCATGCCCGAGGAGAGGGCAACCGTACCAAAGAGTGGACCGCGCGATGGGGATTCGTTCAGAGAGAGAAAAAAAACCAGTGAAGACTTGTATCAGGGGGTTATTAACAAATACATGTGGCCAACTGGATTACTGTTCCCAAGCATCATTCCTTGCCAAAAAGCAGAGTTAGAGACATACCCCCGAGATACTTCAGGTTCAATTCCCGACTACCGCAATAAAGCAAATACCGCAACCAAGCGCATCGAATGGATTTTTTGGTTTTTTCATGCCTATAAAAGTTATGTTTCCGCCACACTGTAGTTTATTAAGTGCACTATGGCTAAAAAAACAGCCTTACGTGTCTTAATGAGAAAATTCTTTATTGCTAAAAAAAAAAAAAAAGTGCTAGCCAGAATCTGAGCTTTCAGCAGGTTGGAATTTTTTTGCTGGTGGAGGAGGGTCTTGCCTTGATGTTGACAGCTACTGATCAGGGTAACTGGTTGCTGCAGGCTGGGGTGGCTCTGGCAATTTCTTAAACCAAGCCAACAGTGAAGTTTGCTGCATCACCTGACTCTTCCTTTCATGAATGATTTCTCTATAGCATGAGATGCAGTTTGATAGCATTTTACCCACAGGAGAACTTCTTTTAAAATTGGACCCAGGCCTCTCAAATCCGGCCGCTGATTTATCAACCAAGTTGATGTAATATTCTAAATCTTTGCTGTCAGGGCGCCTGGGTGGCTCAGTTGGTTAAGCGACTGCCTTCGGCTCAGGTCATGATCCCGGAGTCCCGGGATCGAGTCCCGCATCGGGCTCCCTGCTCAGCAGGGAGCCTGCTTCTCCCTCTGACCCTTCCCCCATCTCATGTGCTCTCTGTCTCTCTCATTCTCTCTGTCTCAAATAAATAAATAAAATTAAAAAAAAAAAAAAAAACAATGTCTAAATCTTTGCTGTCATTTCAACAATCTGCAAAGCATCTTCACCAGGAGTAGATTCCAGCTCAAGAAACCACGTTCTTTGCTCATCCATAAGTCCTTCCTCATCCATTAAAGTTCTCTCGTGAGATTGCAGCAATTCAAATATAGTAATAATGAAAGAGTTTGTTGAAATAATGAAAATATTGCAAGAATTACCAAAATGTGCCACAGAGACAAACTGAGCAACTACTGTTGCAAAAAAATGGTACAGATGGGACCCCTGGGTGATTCAGTCGGTTAAGCGTCCGACTCTTGATAACTGCTCAGGTCATGATCTCAGAGTCCTGAGATCGAGCCCCACCTTGGGCTCCAGGCTGGGCATGGAGCCTGATTGGGATTCTCTCTCTCCCTCTCCCTCTGTCCCTCCCACCCCTGCTCACGTGCTCTCACTCTCGCAAAAAAAAAAAAAAAAAAAAAAAAAGGCACAGAGAGACTTTTTGGACCCAGGGTTGCCACAAACCTTCAATTTGTAAAAAACACAGTATCTGCAAAGCACAATAAAATGAAATGTGCCTGCTGGGGTGCCTGGGTGGCTCAGTCTGTTAAACATCTGACTCTTGATTTCAACTCAGGTCACGATCTCAGAGTCCTGGGATTGAGCCCCACATCGGGCTCTGTGCTCAGCAGGGAGTCTGCTTAGATTCTCCCTTTCCCTCTCCCTCTGCCTCTCCTCCCATCACACACTCTTTCTCTCTCTCTAAAATAAATAAATAAATCTTTTAAAAAAGGGTCGGTTAAGCATCTGACTTCAACTAGGGTCATGATCTCAGGGTCCTGGGATGGAGCCCTGTGTCGGGCTCCTTGCTCGGGGCGGGGTGGGGGGGTGGGGGGAGGAGTCTGCTTGTCCCTCTGTCCCTCCCCCTACTCGTGCCTGTCCTATTGACTTTGGGCCTGGGCATATCACTGGCTTTGACCAACAGCACATGGATAGAAGTGACAGTGTGCCTGCTCAGAGTGCACGCTTTATGAGGCATCACATCATGCCTTTCATCCTCCAGCTCTAACCATGAAAAGAACACCCACCAGATAGAGGCAGCTCCTTCAGCCTGCGTCCTGCAGTGAGAAGACACGTGGAGCAGATATGGCTGGCTGGCACGTGGAGCACAGCCACAAGACCATGTAGCCACCTGCTCTGCAGCCACCATGTAAGACGAACCATAAACTGTTGTGGTCATAAGCTACGATTGAGGGCTTGTTTGTTATGCAGGATAGCTGCAGCAAAAGCTAACTGATACACACTAGCTATCTGAGATGAGAAGGGAGCAGACGGTGAAGAACCTTGCATGTCACGAAGGTTGTGCACGTGGAGGGTCAACAAAGAAGCTTTCTCACCTTCATTCACTCACATCCAGTCTCAGGGGAGGAGACATCCATCCTTCTTTCAAACCAACCTCCCGGTTGCACCTTGCTCTATCGGCCATCCTTCCCTCTCCTGGACTGAGTCCTTCCCCTGAGCCTCCACCTCCCTTGTCCTTTGCATCTTAAAATCCTTTCCTTCACCCTGTCTTCGTACAACTGTAGCTCAATCTCCCTCCGGCCTTTTCAAACAAATTTCTTTCAAGAACCGCCTGCACGCACCACCTCTGCTTCTTTCTCTCTCATGTCTCAGCAATCTAGCTTGCCTGCCCTCCATTCCATCAAAGCTACTCCCAGCAGCTTTCAGTCATCTCCTAACCGCCCAGTGCATTTTCCTGTCCTTATCTTCCCAGACTGCTCCGCACCATTTAGCATGGAACCAAATACATTATCCCTGCCCTTGACCCAGACGTTCCTCTTTATATATTCTCTCAGTGCTGCCATCATCCATCCAGTGACCCATGCCAGAAAGCCAATATGAGATCATGAGTTGTGTTCCAGTTTTGTCAAGTCTGGAGTGTCATTGAGACATCCGAGATGCCCAACGGGCAGTTAAACATGTGAATCGGGGACCCAAAACGGAGATGTGAACTGGAGATAAAGATGACTGTCCTGGAGGCAGCATTTAAAGCCATAAACATGGACAAACTTGCCTGGTTTATAAAATACAAGTACCAGGTCTTAAATCTCATGTGATACACAGAGAGCTCGCCTGAGCCCAGAAATTCCTACTCCTAAGGTCACAATTCCAACTACTGGCCTCCAAACTACCATCCTGTTCCATATTCTGTCCCCAGTTCATGCTGTCTCCTCCAACAACCCTTAAAATTCCACTGTAAAAATAGAAGGTACAAGATACCATCACCCAGCCACTAAAATAGCTAAAATCAAAACGACCGACAACATCAGACATTGTCAAGGGTGCAAAATAATCACAAGCCTCATACATTGCCGTGGGAAGGTAAAATGGTATATACCATGTGACCCAGTGCTTTCACTCCCACATGAAAACAAACGTCCACAAAAGAATTCTACAAGAAATAAGCTCAAAGTGGAAATAACCCCAAATGTTCATCAACAAGAGAATAAGTAAGCAGACCGTGGTATATCCATCCAATGGAACGAATACTACTCAGCAATAAAAAGGGACAAATACTCATATACGCAGCAATACATGTGAACTTGAAAACCACTATGTCACGTGAAATAAACCTGAGATATACAGTACGAGTCCATTCATGTGAAGCCCAAGAGCAGGCAAAATTAATCAATGGTAATAAAATCAGAAAAATGATTGCTTGCAAGGACAGAAGAAAAATTAGTTGGATGTGGGAACTTTCTGGATGATGCAAATATTTACATCTCATTTTGGGTGGCAGTTACATAGCTGTAAACAACTGTCAAAACATGTTTGAACTGAACACTTAAGATCTGTGAATGCTATTGTATGTAGATTATGCTTTAATTAAAAATTAGAAAAATAAAATAATTTTAAGTATCTATAAAAAAACCCACTAAAGTAAAAAAGAAAGTACAGTGCAGAAAGCACACCCATTTCAAATATGATTACATTTATAGTATGAATGCCCAGTCTCCCACTTAATGCTGCCCCCCTTTCAGCCATTCTCCCCTCACCCTTGCTCCCATCTTAATGACATCTGTCCATTAGCCATTTTTTACCCATCATGAGAGATAACGTAACGTAAAGAGCACAAGCCTTAAGAGTCAGAAAGAGCTGCATTCCAATCCCAGCTGCGAGTTAAAAGCTGAGTGCCCGGGGGGGGGGGGGGGGGGGGGGGGGGGGGGGGGGGGGCGGTGAGCTGCTTGGCCTCGCTGAACTGAACTCCCCACCCCGACCGGCTGGGCTGAGATGGGGGCAGTGTGCTGACTAGCTCCTGCTGAACGTATTTCTTTTTGATCTCAGCCTGTGAAACCAACTCCCATGTGAAGGTTCCACAAAGATCCCCCCCAGAAATCTCAGACATTATGATTCTTGGCTTCCTCTCCCGGAACGGAGGAGATGGTGGACCTGAGGCCTTGGAGTTAGGGTCTCAGGCGTGCTGGTGCTGAAACCTAGAGGAATGGCTGCTCAGAGCCACCAGGGCCAGGGAAAGGGGCTCCCAGCCCAGGACTCATGAGACAGGTTTCCTGGCAAGGTTTAGGCCACCAGAGGATCTTACACTAATCACTTTGCATACCTCTTGACTCAGTTTCTCAACTGAAAACGACCAAATCAGACTGGATCTGAGGAATGTGATATTAAAAACAGCCCCTGGGGTTTCCCAATATATAGGAGAGATAAAGCCTTCTAGAAGGAAACTTGTTCTGTCTGAAAGAAGGAAGGGAGGGGTCAGAGCCCTGCCCTGGAGGCTCTCCTCCCCCACTATGGTGGCTCCACAGCCAGGATCACTGGACTCCCAGAGTCACAGTCTCAAGTCTCTTGGACCAGGTACACCCTAGGCATTTTTTCAGCTCTGCTTCCTTCAGAGTATCTGCCACTTGTAACAATAACTGAGATCTGCACCTGCCCCCCATCTGGTAGAGGAGGTAAGGTAAACCCAGCAGTAACTTGGAACAAGATAGAAAGTGTTTGATTAGTGTAGCCGAAGAGACACAGAAGTGCAACAGAATAACCCATGTCCCCAGCCGGCGACTCTCACACGGGCCCCTCCACCTTGGCATTTTCTTACTCAGAGCGGCGTCCCCATTTTATAGTTGCAGAAACTGAGGCTTCCCCTGCGCAAGTGTCTCCCAGCTAAGCAGCAGCGAGGCCGGGGCTCTGCTGCCTCCTGAGACATACCTATAATCAGGTAAATGGAGGAAATAACGAGGCCTGTCCTGGAGCCGGCGTGCAAACGATAAGCAAAGCCACAAAAGCAGCCGCCCGGGTCTCTCTTCCGGGGGGGGGGGGGGGGGGGGGGCTTAACAGCCTCCTCGCCTTCCTCCTTCTTCCCGCCTAGCAGCGGGAAGATTGGGAAATCTCAATTCGTCTTGCTCTCTTTCTCTCCTCGAGAGCTGACAATTTTTTCCACTTTACTGTTTTTTGGATGCCTTTCAAGAGTTTGTGCAATCATTCTGTTTGGCTGTTTTTCTGCCATTTTCAAAGGCGGGGTGGTGTCCCTTTCGAGCAGGAACGGGTGGTTTGTAAAGTCAAAGGGACCCTGTCTCCTCCCTTCACCCGAGCGCAGCAGGCCCTTTTGCTGCCGAAGTTACAAATGTTCGAAACTTTCCCCACGCCGGGCGTTTGGCTCGGTCCTCGCTCTCCGACCTCCCCCCCTCTGTGCTCCTGCTTTCAGGGGCTCGCGCGCCCCTCTCTTTACCTTCCCAGGGGCATCCTCTTCCCGTCCGCTCCTGGGCGAGAGCCACCTTCTGTCTCGCTCCACAGGAGGGGACAGACCCCCTCACTCCTTTCGAGATTCCTCGGGGACGGGGGTCCTACCCCGTGCCCCCTCCCCGGGCCTCCTCCCTCCCGCCCGCATCCCGCGGACCGCGTGGGGAGAACGCCGCCCGCAGCCCCTCGGGCGAGTCTGGAGGCTAGGCAGAGGCAGCGACAGGGACGGGATGGGGACAGGGACTGGGGCAGAGAGACAGCGACAAGAACAAAAGCGAGGACACAGGCAGGGCAGAAACAGGGCAGGGCCGGAGCGGTGGCCCGCTCCTCGTCCCCGCCGCCCCCACGCCACGCCGCAGCCCCCGGGCCGGGCCCAGCTCCGGGCCTCCCCGGGCTCGGGCGGCGCCCCGCGGGACCCACCTGATCCGCAGAGCCCGGGCGCACGGGGCCCGGGGGATGCTGGACGGCGCCTCGGTCCCCGGCCGGGCGGCGCCCTCGGCCGCCCGCACAGTCGCCGCACCGCGTCCGCCCGAGCCCCGCGCGGCGGGCCGGGGCGCGGGTGTGCAGCCTGCGCTCGGGCCGCCGGGCGCTGCTCCCGGGCGGCGGGCGGCGGGCGGCGGGCAGGGGCGCGCGGGAGCCGGCGAGCGCTCTCAGCGGCGGCGCTCCCCGCTCGGCGCCGCCCGCGGCTGTGTGTGCAGAGCCGGGCCCGCCCCGGACACTGGCGCCCGGGAGGCCGGCCGCGCGAGTGCGTGAGTGCGGGTGCGTGCGAGTGTCTGCCGGCGGGGAGGCCGAGGGGGTGTCGGTTTCATTTTCACTCAGGCAGAAAAAAGCCTGCAACCAGCAAAAAAAAGAAAAGAAAATCCCTGGTGAGGGTGGCTGGGCCTCTTTGCCGTCTCGGGCCGCACGTGGTGGGGGTGGGGGCGGGGGCGGGGGGGACCGGGAGCTCCGGGGGTGGGGGGGTGGGGGGGCTGTCACCCCGTGCGGCAGGGAGGGGCCTCGGTGCCCTGGCGCGCCGCCAAGCACTGGGGCAGCCGAGAGCCTGCGAGGTCGGATCCACCATTTGTTTCCTGGGGAAGGAAGAGCGCAGATGGAGACGGCGACAGGCGGGCGGGCTGGAGCCTTCGCGGCTCCTGGCCGAGTCCCCCAAGTCCTGGCCTCCGGAAGTGGGGGCTGCTCACCGGGCACCTGGCGCGGGTCCTGCCCGCGCACCTTCACAGACTCCAGCCCAAGTTTCTCAAACGCCCGACACACCCCCTGGGGTTCTCCACTGCAGTTATTTAAAAGGGACCCCCCCCCAAAATCTATTAGAGAGTTCGTGCTTCTGCGCCCGGTATGACGGCGGTTCACTTCTGGTGAGTTGAGGTGGGCACATCCGGCTGCCCTCGCTTAGCTTGCCTTGCGCTCATGAAGACAGTAGGCATCCTACTCCCCCTGTGGGGCTCGCGACCAGGTATTTTGCGGCCGGAAAGTGAAAACTTCCTTTTGCTAGTAGGGTCATTTGCCATTGAACTTCAATTTGAGAGACTGAGAAATCAGCCCCTTAAATATTTTAATGCACTGGAACTATACTTTGACGCCAGGAGAGTGGCACAAAGCCTGAGTGTAATGTATAAGTTTAATTGTTTGAGGCTAACGGAGAAAGGAACAGAGGCCTGGTTGACTGCTTGAAGGATGCCCAGAGGCTGCCAGTGGGTCAGGTGCTCTTCTTGGAACTTGGGAGAATGAAGTTTCCTGATGGGTCTGATGTGGGAAACAAGGGGAGAAGGAATTGTAGATAAAATTAAATGTCCTTATAACCTGCAGGCCCATTGACAAGTACTTCAGACAGGCAGAAGATAACCTTCCTCCAGGAAGCTTCCAACTGTCTTAATGCTAATGACTTGCTAGAGGGAAAAACAACCGTAGCTTGCTTGACCGTAGCAAGGCCTCCCGTATCCCCTGAGTCTTCTTTGGCATATGAAAATCCTTTTGGAGTTTCCCTTATCTTTACTTCCCCCAACCCCAAAGTATATAATCAGTTGCTCCTCACAATCCCAGGGCAGCAGCTCTTTCTGCCCACGGGTTCTGTCCCCACACTTTAATAAAACCATCTTTTTGCACCAAGAATTCTTTCGGAGCTCACCAGCACCAGCCCTCCAAAAGCTACAACAGGGTCCAGTGGAGTAAAATGGTGGGAGAATTGAATCATCAGCCCCACCCAGCAGCTCAGGAATGAGGAGCTCCATGGCAATCAGCACAATGGGTCCTTTGCTAGAGCATAAATTGGGCCATTATTGTCTTTGGTGAACACTTGTACAATATCACCATAAATATACAATGAGCGATGTAATACTAAGTGCATTATTTTCCATTTTTCATTATCGCTTTGGAGAATGCATTGTTGAAGTTGCTCGGCCCATCAAACTGGATTATAAATGAGCTGGGGGTTTTTTGTTGTTTTTTTTTAAGAAAACAATGACGGTAACTCTGACAGTGGTTCAAGTGATGGCTCATCGTGATCAAAATCAAAAGATGATGACACGGGAAACAAAACATGTAAAAACATTACTCTGCTACTGTTAAACCCCAAAGTCAGACATTTGATTTCAGCAACACATCATCAGTCCCATTCATTAAATGTTGTTAATTTGGATTTTCTTGGTTTCATGGTTGTGTCTCTGTTTCCTTAGAAGATTTGTTTGGGCTTTACAGTTGGTTTCTAGAGCTGTGAGCTTGAGGAGTTCATGCTTAATTTAGATCTATCTTTATTTCAGTAACGATAAGATAACGATAACTTAAGTCAACACTGTGGGTCTGGAAGTTTTGTTTTACTTTGAGAGGATCCATGTAGTTCTCACAATTTAACTTCAGTTCTACTGACAATATCAGAGCTGGAAAACACCTTAAAGACTCTACTCGCTGGGCTTGGGGTCAGGAGTTCTAGGTTTAAGGCCTTAGATTAGTCATTCGCCCCTTCTGAGATTTATTTGCCTTATATGCAAAATGGGATAAGATGACCACATCATGGGGGAGGTAAAACCAAAACGAGGTAATTGTTGGCAACCGGGGCTTTGGAACCTGCCGCCACATCACAGGAGTGTGAGGCTGAATTGATGGAAGGGAGGGGTGGGTCAGGTAGGCACTTCGCTAGCTCTGACCACTTGTCAGGCTTTGCTCCAAGCACTCCACCCATACCTAAGCCCACTTAATCAGCACACCCTCATCACATCCCCGTTTTCCAGGGAAGAAAGCCAAGTCCTTTTAGACACCTCCCTTTCTCCTTATGTCCCCCAACTCCCAAGTATATAATCAGCCATTCCTCCTCACAAGCCCAGGGCAGCAGCTCTTTCTGCCCACGGGTCCCATCCCTGTGCTTTAATAAAATCACCCTTTTGCACCAAAGACGTCTCAAGAATTCTTTCTTGGCCGTAGGCGCTGGACCTCACCAGCATTCCAAAAACTACATCAGAAAGGATTGACAAGCCCAGGAGACGGAAGGCTGACCTGGCTCCTTAGAGGCCTATCAACCTCTCTGTCCTTTATTGAACCAAGGAGATGCTGCTAAAAATCATCATTTCCATGGAGGGACATATCCTATCTTTTTACTTGGTGTTGTATTTGGAAGTCATTTTTTTGCTTATGATATTAAATTCTGCCTCTGACACATATATCTAATTTTAAAAGGCAGAAACAGGGAGAAAGCCAAGTATTTTAATGCTCTTGGGTTCACTTTTTTGAAAAAACTGTCGGGGCTTCCAGGGCCAAAGAATTCTACCAGCTGAAATAAAATTTTACCTACGCAACCAAAACTTCTGAAGCTGCATGCTACCAGTTTTAAAAGTGTGTTCCCCCGAACCTTTAAAACAGGTCCTGGGGGCGGAGGGGGGAGCTTTCACTGTAAACCGTTTTATACTTTTGGGTTGTTGTTCCATGAGAATATCTTATCTATTTTTTAAACCAAGTAAATAAACAAAAACACAACCAAAAAAAAAAAAAAAAAAGCTAATGTACTGGGTCTTCTCAAGAGTTCGAATGCTATCTTCGGGGCTTTAGGAATCAAATTGTAGTAGAACCAGCCTGGGATCAGTCTGGGCTCAAGTTCTATTCCTGCAATTCCACAAGCTATGTGACCTTGAAGGGGAAAAAAAAATCTTTCAGCCTCTCTGAGCCTCAGTTATCTAAAATATGATACTTATCTCTATCTCCCAAGGATTTGTAAAGGTAAAAAAGATGAGATAACGTGTGTTCTTGCAAAAGGGACTCTGAATACAATAAGGGACCAAATAAATGGGTGCTCTTATCAATTATAAGAAGAGATTCTTTGAATTTTTCAGTCACTATACCCTGAAGGATTGGGGTCTCCCTACCCGACACGCTGACGTGCTGTTCCTTCTGCTCCTAGCTACCCTGTCCTCACCCTGCAGATCTCAGTCCGGGCACAACCTGGCTTCTGAGTCCCACGCCTCCTGCCATGCTTCCCCACCTCCTGGGCTCCAGGCACACTCTCTATGCTGTCCCTCAAACAGGTCGAGCACAATCCAAACCTGGGCCTTTGCACTTCCCATTCCAGAGAACAGGGAGGTTCTTGGGATGCTCCCCTCCAACTGCTTCCAAAGTCACTTCTCTCCTTAATTGTAAGCATGTACTTCCTATATATTTTTATTATTATTATTAAAAACTAGCAAAAAACCTTCTTAAACTAAGAAAGTCTACTAAACTCTGTCTCTGCTGGTACTGGTTTATGATCTGTGGGGCTGTCAAGAAAACATGTGTTGAGAGCCTGTTTTCTTCTTCTGCTTTGCAACCCTGGTGGGAGGTCCCTGCTAAGAAGCTCTGTGCCTGGGTCTGTATGTCCCCCATTAGGCGAGGTCACTTCTCCGCCTTCTATCTTACCGCCCGTGCTGCCCTAGGCTCACATGCCCAGCTCGCTGGAGGGGCCCCACATGAGAGCCGTGTGCCACCCCATCCCTGGAGGCAGAAGTCACACATGAAGGAAGCCAGAGTTACCAGTGTTCGTCCAGGGAAGACAAAAAGTCCTGAATTCTAACAAACCTGGTCCCCCATCTTGGTTTGACCATTACTAACTGGGGTACTGGGCAAGATGCTGCCTTTTTCAGACACTCAGTCTCTTTATTTGTGCAACAAGGAATCCTACCTCGCAGGAGCCGAGGAGAGGGGGTGTGTGGTGCGCTTGGCATGTATGACAGCTTTGATGATTATCAGGACACTGAGGAATGAACCTCAAGTGGCAAAATTGGAAGAGGCAATTGGGAAGGTGCAGGGGATGGATGGGCATTCTTGGGCCATCTCACATTGTAACTCTAAGGAACAACCAACTTGTGGTAGCCGGGAATCCTGCCCTGTGTGTCTCTTGGCACAGAAGGTGGGGGGACAACTTTCATTCTGAACACCGAAGGTGGGAGCTGCTCTCTCCCCACACTGTATCTGTAGGTGCTGGGGTCCTGGACAAAATGGAACTGCTGCCTGGACCACAGATCATTTCTCAAGGACAGCAATGTTTTTGTCCCTCTTAGAGTCGACTATGAATTTTTTTTTGAGATACTTATTGTGTGCTTACTCTATGCCAGACCCTGTCCCTGGGATACAAGTTCACGCACCTGTGTGCAGTGGGTGGGCAATCTGCATGTTGACAGCATTTTGACCTCTTTCTCAAGCCTGGGGTCCTGTTTCCTTTCTGGACAGGGGGGCGACCAGCACTATCTGAGCCCCTGCTGGGTGCCCAGCTTCAAGCCATAAGCTTGGCAAGTATATTCATGTATATTCTCTGGCTGACTCCACCTCCTTGGTGTGACCGAGTCAGACTCAGCCATACCCCCTTCCATCTTGGAGAGCCCTAGCTTGAATATTAGCTTCAGAGCTCTCCCTAGAAGAGCTTTTGCTGCCATCTTGCTGTATGACCTGAGCAAGTCCCTTCCCTGGGTTCCAGGTGCCCCATAGGCACAGTGACCCAGAAGAGTGTGAGGATCTCCCCAGGTCCTCCTCGTCTGGCTTCCTGCCTAGAGGGCTTCTAGGAGCCAGTGCAATGTCTTCTCTGAGTTTGCCAGGCACTATTCCTAGTTGTGTGATCTTAAGCAAGTGACGGATCACCTCTGCAGGGATCCGGTGCCTCATCTGCAAAATGAGAATCATAATTTACTACAGAGTTTAGAACAGAGCCTGGCACAATATGTGAGCTGATACCCTCATCTTTACCCCCGTGACCATCATCATCAATATTATCTGCAGCACCATCGTCAGCATCACCACCACCACCACCATATCATCATGATCACCATCATCATTGCCATCATCATCATCATCATCACCATCATCATTACCATCATCATCATCACCATCACCATCACCATCATCATCACTATCATCATTATCACTATCCCACCACCAT